>NC_022032.1:20299082-20316502 GCF_000317375.1 Microtus ochrogaster | reverse complement strand
CATTTTTAAAAATCAAAACTATTTCCAAAATAAAACAAAAAAAGCTTAGCATAAAGTAAAAAGACGAGATGAGTTCTAAATGTACAGATCAATGAATTCTTACAAAATGGGTGAGCCGAGTATCCAAAACTCACATTAGGAAGCAGAATGCTGCTGTCTTATTTTTACGGGCACCTTCTCACACACCTCTCCAGTCTCTCTCCTCTAAAGTTTGAATTCTGTTCTGTAGGTGAACACTAGCCTCACCTACCTCCAAACTTAATATAATGTAAGGTTTCGAATTAATTAGATGCTTAATACATTCGTAGTAGAGTTGTAGTTAGTATAGTCTCTGGTATCTTTGTATTAAGCACTTGGCATTTGACTGTCCTGTACCCATCACACATTGGTTGTCTCTCCTTTCTTGGTTTCTATTGAGTTAGTTCATATTATCGCTATGTCATTCTCCTTCTTCTATTAGCTCACTATTTATATATTCCTTGCAAAGAGCCCAGAGGAAGATGGAAAATAAAATATTTGCCTATTAACATTTGCTGTAAGCTTTCATTTCTTTAACTTCACAAACAATGTGAAGATAGGCTAATTTTAAAAATTAGAACCTCTACCTTCTGTTTCCAAGTATCTTAACCCTACACAGGCTTTTAATTCAAAGATTATAATAATGCTGTTAATTTGTGTTTACTGCCCATTCTGGTGTTCTTCCTTGCTTCCAACATCTCTTTTCTTCCATCACCTTCCTGTCTGAGGAATTTAATATCCCTGTCCTTTAGACATGCTGGCAGGAAATTCCATCTTTAATTTTAAACTTCATTCTGTGTGTGTGTGTATGCGTGTGTGTGTGTGTGTTTGCATGTGAACATGCTGTAACATGCGTGTTGAGGTCAGAAGACAGCCTACAGGAGTCAGTTTTCTTCCACCACGTGGGTTCCAGGGACTGAGCTCAAGCATCAGGTTTGGTGGCAAGCACCTTTTCCTTCGGAGCCCTTTCTCCAGCCTAAATTCTCTCAGGTTTGGATCCTTCGGCAACCTTACTGTAGCTTCACTTTGGAAGGGTATTTCAAGAGGGTATGGAGTTTTAGGTTGATGATTACTCCCTTTTATCCTTTTGAGGCCACTGTCCCACTCTCTCCCTGAATGCCAGCCCTTACACTGCAGCGCTGGCTGTCGCTCCTACTGTTGTCCTTTGAACAAGGTTCTCTGGCCAATGTTAAGCGTTCCTCATTTTCTTTAGCTTTCAACAGTTCTGAAGTTCATTTAGCATTCACAGCACAGCACTCACTGTGTGTATGTGAATCAAATCCAGGGCCTTCCTGGATTCCAGTGCTTTCCCCTGCCCTGTGGTTCTTATTTGTATTTTGTTTTGAAACAGGATCTGGCCAAGTTGTCCAGGCTGGGCCTTAAACACCCTGTGTTGCCTGTGATGGCTAGTTTTAATTATCAGTTTATTATAACTCAGGATCATCTGGGAAGTGTCTTAATGAGGAATTATTTGAATCGATTTGGTTTTGGGGTATGCATACCTGTGAGAATTGAGGGGGCATGAAATACCTGAATATGGGTGGCGCCATTTCATGATCTGGGCCTTCAAGAGTGGGGAAGGTAGGCATGCTTGTCTTCTCTCTCTAATCTTGACTGTGGGTGGACTTGCTGCGTTGAGTTCCTCCCTTGACCTCCTCTCATGGATGGACTAGAGTGGAATTGCATGTTTCTGGTTGTGGTGGTTTATCATAGAAACAGAAATGAAACTACAACATAGCCCAAGCAGGCTTTCAACTTGTGATCCTCCTGCCTCAGCTTCCGGAGCAGGCAGGATGACAGTCATAGCCCTTTTGCAATATGTGTTTAGGGTCACTTGTTAATTTAAATTTTTTATTAATCATTTTTTCTTCAAATATCACTTCTTTCCCATCTGTTTCTTCTTTCCTGCATGTCACCACCATACCTCATGTATCGTTTACACTGTCTTCTTTCTTTCACCCTTTTGCCTCTCCACATTTGACTTGGATGATTATCTTCAGTCCTTTTAGAAAGATTCTAGTTGACTAATGAACTTCCATTTTGTTCTTTTTACATGGCTCTTTTGAAGTGCAGAACTGATGTCTGGGTTGCTTGTAAAGCTGAGTCTGTTGTCTAGTACATTCGTCTTCACTTGGGAATGGTGGTCAAGACTTATTTTCTTATTTTTTATTGGATGTTGCATGCTGTGTATGAAAACTTACAGATATATGATGCTCTGTATGTTATGTTCTTATGGAAAGCAGACACTATTACTTATTTCAGTTGACAATTCAATTACGCTTTTCTTAAATAACTTTAAAAACAAGAGTAGCAACAACTTATTTTTTCATTTACTTTCCAAATACACAAACATATGAGCCAGGTTTGGTACTGGAAGTTTCTATGTACAGTCAGGATAGGACAATGTACCTTAGCAAGATTCTGGGTGAGGGGTATTCTTTCTTATGTAAAGTAAGAAAAAGGCATATACCAGTCAGAGTAATTTTAATAACAAATATTAAACTTGGGGGAGTCTATAAAATATTCCATCAAAATTAATCTTGGTCTCGGAAATGCTTGGGAACCCAGTTTCATGATCTCTGAACTAGGAAAGAAAGTCACAGTACCAAAGTGCAGGGTCCAGAAAACAACAGGTCATGAAGCTGCTGATGAGAAATGGCTTATGACTGACAGTCCACCTTGAGGTCATTCACAACACAAGTTTTGTAAGTGAAGAGAGAGAGAGAGAGAGAGAGAGAGAGAGAGAGAGAGAGAGAGAGAGAGAGAGAGAGAGAGAGAGAGAACCATCACCATCGCCATAGGGCCAATGGAGCATATCATTCCTGTCTATTCAGGGTCAGCGATCCAGACAATGGAGCAAGAAGTCCTATCCCAATTGAGAGATGTTCTGATTGCAAGTCCTGAAGGTGCCATCAATTTGGGTGAAAGTTATATCCCTCCACATGCCTCACAGAATGGACTGGATAAGTAGCCAACTAAATACATCTGGGGCAAGTAAATCCTTCTTCTTCTCTGTCAGTCCACATGGGGTCTTTCCTGTGTGAACTCTCAAAGGGAAAAACATTGCACCTTATTGGGAATGCTAAAAACCACCAATGAGAAAGCCGGTGAGAAAGACAACGGCAGCGTAATGGAACATGGTGGAAAAGGAATCGGTAGTTTCAGAGAGAGCAGAGTTAATTACTTTTAGGTGGATTTGTGTGGGCGCTTTGTTTTGCTTTCTTTGGTCTTTGTCTGATAGGAATCAGAAGACTGGAAGTGGGTGTTGTGTGATAGCTCCCTAATCAGAAGTCTGTGTGGACTGCTGGTTCGGCCACAGGCTCATTCTGATCTGTGAGTGTGGGCGAGCATTTCCCAACTTACGGGCTGCTAACTCCGAGCCTGCCTTGTAGTTTCTCAGAGAACAACAAATGTGGTCCACTGAGGTCACTCAAGTGTGTCCGGGGGAAGTGTGAAGCTTTAGACTGTTGCCTCAGGGGTCTGCAGGGAAGGTCGTAGCCAAGGCACCTTGTGGAAGTTTAGTTTACTGACAATCTTGAGGGTGTGGTTTCTCCTTTATTCCACCTTCTTTCCTCCTTATTACTGCTGAGCTTGGAAGGAAATTGCCCTCAATTAAGGTAACTCATCTCGACCTACTCTTGTTCTTATTAGAGCCTGGCTTCTTGCTTAGTAGTAGTACCATGTGCTGTTTCTGATGACCTACTAATTGTCCTGATAACAAACGAGTTAGAAGGAACAATTACCAAAGGCCACCCTATGTTTGTGAACTCTTGTGTTAATATTTTAAGGCAGTTTTTCTCATCTTTCCTCTATCAGAAGATTATTTTAATATACTTTTTTTTTTAACAGCAAGACCTCATTGCCCTAAATAAGCTATCAAAACAAATACGCAAATCCATTGTGGGCAACGCATCTCGTAGATACAGCGTCCTTGTCGGAGGAACCATTTCAAAGCAACACCCAACAGGCTTCCATCGAACCCTGTTCTTTCATAGCTGTGAAGCCAAACCCTCAGACAGAAGTGAATGTTCCAACACCTCTTTGCAGGCTAGCCATCTGATCTCCTGGTTCTGGTGCTTTCCCGTTGAGCACATTGTTTTTGTCAATGTGCCTCGCTTCCTAGCAACTCTCTCCAAGGACCACCAACCCAAGCCCATAAACATCACCTTTCTCCCAGCCTCCTAGAGCACAGGTCTCGCCTTCCAAGTGGAGTTCCCATGTGCCAACTTTGACACATCTTGTAACAATAACTCCTGTGAGTTGCATTTTATGTGATGTGAGACAGGTGTGCAACTGTTGAATCCATGTCTCAAGAGAGCTTATTAAAGCGGCTAAGCCAATTAACTCGCGGAGAAACACGCAACCTTTTCCAGGAAAATACATCTGAGGTACAGGAGCTTGTGGGAACAGGTCTTTGGAGGGAAACATGGCCTTTGATCTCAGAGACCCTTTCCCCAGGGTTGGCCTGGCCCCAGAAGACCAGAAGAACTATTGTAGGTTTCTTCTGATGGCTGGGGGAAAGAAGCTGGCTGTGCCATGGATGACTGGCCTTGTGTACAAAGAGAACAAGTTAGGAGCAGCTGAGGAGCATCTCCTCTGTGACACTTGAGTCCAGAAGTTTGGCAGAAAGCAACCAACTGGGGATAAAAGCAGGAAGCCAAAGAGAGAGGGAAAGCATTCTCCACAGGGCCAAGGCTCTGTTAAAATCCCAGAGTTAGCTTTAGATGAGGAAGACAGTCTGGCTGGAGAAAAAAAATGATACTGGTAGCCCATGGAGGGCCAGGAATTAGGGCTCTCTGGACTGGCCCCTTCCCAAAGGTCTGCCATTATTTGTTCAACACCAATAAAGAATATGTTACAGGTCCAGGCAGGGGCCAGACCATGCAGAATGGATTCAGGTCCCCCAAGACTCTGTCCCCTTGTCTGAGGACTCATCTGATATAAGAAGTACCAACTTTGAGCCCACTTCTTCATTTATGCTAGGAGCCCTACTGAATCGGCCATTCTCTGTCGAACATTTGGTAGCTGAGCAAGTAAAACTGGAAGACAGACTGATGTGAGACCCTTACCAGGCTTGGCTGGAGCTCAAGTACCAGTACATGACAATTTGCATAGGGTTTGGAGTCAGATAGGAGGGATGGTGGCTCAATTGGCTTGCTTCCTGGTTGTATGTTCTCTGAGTGTGGATTTTCTCAGGTATTCCCTGAGCTAGGGAGCATAGACCAGGAGACATTTCCCTAGAATCCTTTACAGAGACCCCCTCCCTCCCCCCAGGAAGAGGAATCATTACTGGAGCAGACCATGGAGCCTAATGCTCACAGTAGTCCAGTGCCTTTTCTCGGGTACCAATGGAGATGAGCCGCCACATAACATCAGCATCTGCTCTGAGCCAGAAGAAATCAAGGTGCGAATGAACCTCGAACTCACAAATTCACGAGCTGGCAGAATGTCTGGAAGCCGGGCGTAAGCTGGGAAGAACCAATTGAGCTCTATGGATGACACCTGGTCTTGCAGCGCAGCCTTCTTTGATCAAACTCAAAACCCGTTGATTCCTTTACTAGCTCCTCCTTCAGCTTAGACCAGCACAAGGGCACGGTGATTGGATACTGTATGGCCTGGGACACTGCAGCAGCAGCCTGACTGGAAATCTCCTGGTCAGGTTAGGTGTGAGCAAAAGGTGTTGGAGTAGCCAAGAGGAGGTTCTGTGAGTGCCGGATGCTCTGAACTTGGAATCTGGATTCAAGAGGGCATCAGCAAAAAAAACAGTTAATAAACCTAACAGTGAGCCTACAGCATCTTAGAGGCTGTCACAAAATAATGACAGCAACAGGGCCCTGGGAAAACATCTCCTCTTTGGATTTGTGGCCACCCAAAGCCTTGTTTTGACTTACTTGACTCCTAACCCGTATTCCATTTCTCCGCTTCTTCATCTTCGTTTCCATCTTCTCTTCCTTCACCTTACTGTTCTCTTTCTCTATTCCTTTCCTTCCTCTGCAGCTTCTTCCGTTCTCCCTTCTTGTTTTCTTCAACATTGAAAACAAACGTCTCGTGTTGATTTCCATTCCTCTTGAGGCATATCAGTTCAATTCAAACAAAGGTGGTCACACAAGGCTTCAGGGATGTATAGCAGCTCTGTGGTTGGTCTGCCCTGGGTGGGCCATGCTGTGGAGTGGTTACTTTTTGCATGCCTGGTGATATTATCAGACTCCAAGCTGCTCGGTGGCAGGGCTATACCACAGTCAGTCTGTATTCCATACATCGGGAACACAGATCACATAAGAAAGCGGCCATGGGATGAGTACATTAATGAATACTATACCCAAAAGATTCCAGTTTTCCTTTTAGAGATATGTGTTTACCAAGTCACTCCAAGCTCCCCCTGAATTTCCAACATGCAAGCCCCTAAGGCATAAGTGTGACAACTGAGGGCAGTGAATACAGATGCAAGACCTTTGGTAGATGCCCTCCAGTGTGTGGAGGCATTCCTCACTTTAGGTCCCTTGAGGCCAAGTGAATCACTTGAGAATATACAGAGTGATATATAGTTTAATTGAAATCAATTTAGAGAAAAACAATTTGACTGAAAATAATTTGATCAATACGCAAATTAGATCAGATCAGCTTCATATACAATTATCCCCCGGTTTCCACAGGAGGTGAGTTCCAGTTCCCTTTAGGATAGGGCTGTAGAATATTATTTTAACCAGGCAAAGATTGCTGCATTTGTTTTTGCTGTAGAATATTACTTGAACTACATAACGGTGTGTTATGCTGCATTTGTTTATTGACATAAGGCTGTGTGTTTCATTATGGGAAGATGTGCTGTATTTGTTTCACCTTGCCTGCCTAAGGCACCTGATTGGTCGAATAAAAAAGCTGAATGTCCAACAGCTAGGCCGAGAACGAATAGATGGGGTTGGCATGCAGAGAAAATAAATAGGAGAACTCTAGACCCAAAAGAGAAGAGTGAGAGGAGAGAACAAGGGGCGCACCCAGCACAAGAAGCCAGGCAGACATAGAAAAGCAACGAAACAAGACACACGGAAGTAAGAAAGGCAATAAGCCCTGAGACAAAGCAGAGATGACGAGAAACAGGTTAAGGTATAAGAGCTAGCAGAAATCCACCTAAGCTAGGCCAAGCATTGGAAACTAATAATGAGTCTCTGTGTCGTGATTTGGGAGCTGGTTGGCGAGCCACAAGAAAAGGCCTGGTACAGGATAGCACAGTTCTTGCTTAGGTTCCTGGCAAAAAAAATGGTGAGTTCCTCACCTTTAACCTATATTCACCTTCCTGCGTGCCTGCCGTCATCTATATAGTGCCCAGTACAGTGTAAACGGACATGTTCCTGGGGGTGACTAAGGATGTTGAAAAATGTTTAGGATATGTAGAAATTAGTTGGAACAACTGTAATAGCTTTTTAAATATAAACTCAAAACATTATTTCTAAAAGAAAATATTGACAAGTAAAAAAAAAAACATATGAGCCTTCGTAATTTCACCTGATGGCAACTGTTGCTTTTCATGTGTGTATACATACACATATACATACATATACACATGTATATATGTGTATTATATGTATATTTCCATATATATGTATATATTTCATGTATACACACATATCCATATCCTTTTAATATATATGTGTTTCTCATATGTATAGCTTCTCTCTATATATTTCTACATCTCTTTTATATAAAAGTATATTACTGTTTTCTATCCATAAACAGAACAATTCCCTTTGTAGCATTTGATAATTAATTTTCATATTATACTTATGTGTATGGTAATACATTCCAGTAGGCTCCCTATGGTGTCCAAGACTGTGAGCCTCTTGCCAAATATGTGTCCTCTTTGACCCAGACAAACAGATTTCTCGGCTTCCTGGAAGTTGATGTGGCCACGTGCTAAAGTTCTAGCCAACTGGACAAGAGCAGAAATGAAACAAACCGAGTCCCAGTCACAGCGACTTCCACATGGAATGCTTGTGCTCATTCCTAAGTGTGAGCTTGAAAGTCCTGTGTGGGTGATGGGGAAGTGACAAGATGGGAAGAGCCTGGGTGATGCCTGCATCAGTGCCTCCATGTCTGAAGAGAATGGACTGTGAGCAGACATCCCATTTTGGACTTTGTAGATTAAAAAGAAAACGAAAAAGAAATTTCTACTTGATTGAGCTACCAAGACTCGGGGCCTTGTTTCTACCACTGATAGTGTTGTTACTGTTCATTGAGCCCAAATCTCTTTATATGTCATAAGATTCTTGAAAGTCTGAGCATTTCTAGTTTCATACCAACTTATGTCTTGATTAGATGAGCAGTTGTGACCTTATTTACTCTTGTTTTGTTTGTTTTTTTTCGAAACAGGGTTTCTCTGTAGCTTTGGAGGCTCTCCTGGAACTAGCTCTTGTAGACCAGGCTGGCCTCAAACTCACAGAGATCCTCCTATCTCTGCTTCCTGAGTGCTGGGATTAAAGGCATGTGCCACAACCATCCGGCTTGACCTTATTTATTCTTTATGTTGTACAAATACAGTGTAGCCATATCTGTCTTGCCTTTAGCCTTACCACATGATCCTTGAAAGAGCCCCAAGTGTTCCTCTGTTCTACATGTAGAGTTAATATCCTAATATAAATATCATGTAGAATAAATATAACATAGAGAATATACAGATTCTACAATATAACATATGTCCTTATACATATAAATATAACATGTGGATAAGATTAATGCCAAACTGGTGACAGTATTGGGAAGTTTAATGACTATGCAGATTGTTTTATTTGCACATCAAATATCTGGCTGAAAAATAATTGCAATCTTTATCTAGATGTTTAGCATCATGTGCACACAGGAAATGATGGAGCTATAATGTTGGCTCACACTTTTTCGTGATGGATGCTTCTAATTTTACCTAGTGATATGCATCGAAGGTCAACTTGACAGAAGGGTGTCGAGGTTGCACCATGGCCAGATACAGGAAGGTACTGTAAATGATCCATAACTCTTGACCAATTTCTAGCATGTTCTTTTTGCTAATTCAAATGAAATCACTATGGTTATAACTGTCTAAACTGGATATGAGCTGAGTAGAGAGCCACCTACAGCCCTTATGTAGAAAGGGAGGGAGAGAGGACTGGTAACCATGTGTGTTTTCATACATAGAAAGTAGCTTTATTGGCCTAAATACCTGTACGGAACAGGAAGAGGCAGTGGCATTGAGCCAGGGTACACCCAACATCACCCTAAGGTAAATGGGTGGTTTCGTTCACGTCTTCCTGACAGCAGGCTGTTGAAAATTAGCAGCAAAATCCATTACAAAAGGACACAGAACTGCAATGCCAACACTTACTGGATAACTAAAGAATAAACTTACAATCTGCTGCCACCGTGAGATACAAGGAGCTCAAATGTTCTTCCCATGTATAATCTGATCACCTGACCCAATTCCCTGACTTCTTCCTCGAGACAGCCACCTATTCCTTTTATCGATTGAAGATTATTTTTGTTCTTCAAAATAAATTTCCTTGGGATCAAAAAGTAAAGTTTGTGATCAACATGTAATTAGTTATAACCCTTTCGAAAGCACCAGGGGATCCGGTGCCTGGCTTATTTCAGCCTGGAATTATTTCCTGAGCATCTTTCCTTTGTCTAGCTCAATGGGACCAGCGGGCAGGGCTTTGAAGGCTCTGTTGACAAATCTTAAATGTCTTAAGACTTGGGCTGACGGAGGGAGGCCTCTTCCCCTTTGCTCAGTTTTTCACCCTGTTGCTTTATCTACCTGACAGGAAGACTTGAACTACTGCCATTTTTAAGTTATGCTTCTAAATATTGACTTAAAGGCAAGACTCAAAGTGTCATAACACAGCTCACTGAAGCAACCAAGATTGTCCAGGCCTCACCGAGAAGTCTGTGCAATGTCCCATCAGGAGTGGAAAAGGAAACAGAAGATTCAAGAAGACAAATAAAATCCAGGCATGTTTAGAAGACACGCATGGCATTTCACTTAATCTTGTAGAGACAAATGAGCACTTGTTAGGTCGTTATCTGATGCTGGAAGGCACCAGGGAGGAGAGAATGGACCACAGTGACCGTGACTCTCAGCATTTTTTGGCAGGAAGGATGGGAACTGGGGCATTGCAGCCTGGGCTAGGCAGCCTACACTCAGAAAAACCTCCATAAGGTATTCAGTTTTGAAGGACTAGACAGAGTAAGAAACAACATACTTTTCATCTAATTAATGTGAAGACTTTAGTCCAGATCTTTGGCTAACTTCCATGTAGGTCACTGAGGAAACCTCATTTTAGCCTCTTCTCTTCTCATTGTGAGCTCTGTAACTGCTAACCAGACAGTTTTACTATGTCTGTTAGCTGCCGAACTAGGGCTCCTTCTTATCCATAGAGAGCTGCTCTTGGGGAGCAATAATATATCGTACAGGGATATTGCCTTTGAGATTCATCACATATTCGGCGATTATACATAAATTAAGATTCTCCCGGGTGAAGCAAAAACAATGCTCTGTGGGACCACAGTAGGAGCTTTGGAATATAATCACTGCTCCTCTTCGGATTTCCTCCCACCTTGGCATAACACTGGCTTCTATGGCTATACCTAACACCATTGGCAGAGCTGCCTGCAAACAAGACATGTGGATGTTGGTGTGTGTATGGCAAGGGAGGGGGATGCCAACAATACAGATGGTGCTTTTCAAAACCTTAAAATACCATGAAAGGTGGCTATGCTGTATTGTGTCAGTATTCATCTTGGTGGTCCTTAGTCTGGTGACCAGGCAGCTGTCATATCCTCCTGTGCCTGCGCATGCAATCTCTTGCCTTCATTGGTAATAATGTTTCTAAAAGTAACCTCAATGTGCAGCAAAGTCTTCTTTCTGTTTCTGACCTTGCCAGTATGGGCTTAAATCAGAACTGGACCCTTACACAAGTCTAGATTGGCCTGCACTTTCTCAGTCTAGCATCCAACTTCATGGCCCCAGTTGGGTCTCTATTTCAGATAAAGGTATACCCCTAAATTTGTATGTTATGGGTTGAGCCATTATGGTTCCCATAGATTCATGCTTTTAATGTTGTTCCCACGGCACTTTTTGGGGATGCTGAGGAACCCTTAGGACATAGGACCTAGCTGACAGTAGTCGGTCACTAGGAGTAAGTAGGCCTTTGACAGTTACAGTCTGGTCTCGGGGTCCAGTCTTGCTGTCTGTCCCTGGTCCACTGTGATGTGAAGGGTTGTTCTCTGCCATAGGTTCCATGAATCACAGTATTCTATTCAAGTGTACAATGCCAATGACTGTAGACATCCATCTTTAAAACCAGAAGTGAAAATAAATAAGCCCTTGTTCTCTTACGGAATTTCTGTCAGATATATTTGGTCACTGTGATGTCAAACAACTGATTCTCCTCCCCCTGACCCAAAACATCTCATCAGTCTAGGTGACTGATGGTTGATGAACAAAATCCCTTGTGCAACTCTGAACTTACCCTTGTTGGTAAAATAAGCCATTTAGCTCTTCTGGCTAAGTTGGACTTAACACTGTATGTGCTGGCCTTTGCGAGCCTACCTGTGAATGCTTGTCCCTGCTTTGTGACCAGGGTTCCCGCACAGCTTGGCAGTGGGGCTGCCTTCTGCAGGCTCCATCTGTCTATGTCCTGCCATCCTTTGAGATCTGCAGAGAACCCTGAGCAGCTCTCCATGTGGCCACCTCCAGACAGCATCCTCCGAACTCCTGTACAAAGCCCACACCCTCAGTGCAGGCCATCTGCGGCTCGGCTCTGGATGGCTCACTCTTCCCTCCGCTCTCCCCCACACCTGTCAGCCACGCTCTCCCATAATCCCCTGGGCTTTCGCAATTCCCTCAGCTGTTCCTTCCCTCCCTCCCCCACAGCCCAAGCCAGTGAGATCTCTATTGTTTTTCTCTGCCTCCCACCAGGCTACTGTTCATTTATTCCTTCGTTTCTTCTAGGCTTTTACCAATAACTGGCTTCACAAGGATAAGTGTCAGTATTATCGCATTGGAGGGAAGTGCCATAGCCACGTGCCCAGAAAAGGCACATTGCACATCACCTGAGACAGAATGAACCCAAGTTTGTCAATATTGAATTCCCTCATGGTTTTACCTGTATTTAGTGTGTGTGTGTGTGTGTGTGTGTGTGTGTGTGTGTGTGTGGACAACTCGCTGGAGTCTGTTCTCTCCTTCCAACATGTGGGTTCTGAAGATTGAATTCAGGTCTTCCAGTTGGTGGAAATGCCTTTGGCTCCTCCTAAATCTCCCCATTCTTTTTCATTTTGTTTGTTTGTTTGTTTTCAAGACAGGGTTTCTCTGTAGCTTTGGAGCCTGTTCTGGAACTAGCTCTTGTAGACCAGGCTGGCCTTGAACTCAGAGAGATCTGCCTGCCTCTGCCTTCCGAGCGCTAAGATTAAAGGCGTGCGCTACCACTGCCCAGCCAAATCTCCTCACTCTTAATGAAAGATATCCAATGGACAGGCTGACAGTATCCACTGGCTTTCACAGGAGCCAAGAAAGGTTGTAGCATTACTTAACTTCATTACAATAAAAGAGTTTGGCTTTTGTACACCAGTTATCTAGGTGTACAAAGGAGTCCACCGTGAGAGGCGTCCTGTAACTCATTGCCAAGAAGTTGTGAGGGCTTTGCTTATCATTCCCAGTGCTGTGAGGGAAGTTGAAAGAGCATAGAAATTCAAAATCTATCGGATGAACTTCTCAAAGAACAAATAAAAACATTCCTTCTAAAAAGTGTATAGAAAGGGTACTCCGCTCCTTTGTAAAAGTCAACGAGCAAACCAAAAATGATTTCTCCTCCATACGAAAACGCTGCACATGAAATTCGAGCATGTGACACTGCAGCAGGGGAGCAGGGAACGGCATTGTAGCTGTTCATGTCACAGAGCTCAGGAATGGGGTCTTTAAGGCCTGCCCATAGACAACCTTTGCCAGGTGTGCAGCTGGGAGAGGATCACTATCCAGAATACACAAAGAACTCAAACAAATAAAGCAACAAGAAAGTAAGCAAGCCAGCTAATAAACGGGGTTGTGAAATGGACAGCTCACAAAAGAAGAAACACAAATACATGAAAAAATATCACCCTTATTGGCTATCATAGAGATATAAATAAAAAATACACAGATTCCATCATATCCCAGTCAGAATAGCAGTTGCTAAGAAAACAACAGCCGCAATGCTAGCATGGATGTGGATAGAAGGGAACCCTTGTGCCCTGTTGGTAGGATGTAAGCTAGTCCAGCCCCCCACAGAAATAAGTATGGGGGTCTCTCCACAAGCTCGGACTAGAGCTGCCGTATGACAGACCTGCTTCACCGAGTGGTCATTCAAAGGCTTCTAAGTCTTACTGCAGAAACTCTTGCATGTTTGTTCTCTGCAGCATGATTCACAGCAGCTGAGTTAGAGAACCCATCTAGGTCGCACAGCCTTGGCGTGCAGCAACGGCAGAAATTATACTCAGGCTGACTTTTCTGTCATCTCTGATCAAACGGACGCAACAGGAGACAACGTACTAAGCACAGTAAGGCAGCCTCAGAGAGACAAAGACCATGTCCTTTCTCTCCTTTGTGGTCCCTGGTTTCTATAGTCACATGAAATCACGTGTGTATACAGTAAATAACACTAGGAGTGAAACTAGGTGAACAAGGGGGATTAGTGTGAGAGGGAGGGGTAAAGAAGTGGGGAGGGGGTAACGGAGCAGGGAGGGATAGGGGAGGGAATTCATTCAATTTGAAATATATACCTTTAAGAAAAATTTAAGTTAATTTAAAAAATTTTAACGTGCCCCTAGAACATAGTTCTTAAGTAAAACTCTCTCCTTTCAACCAGGGCGTGGTCTTTTTTTTTTTTTTTTGGGTTTTTCAAGACAGGGTTTCTCTGTGGCTTTGGAGCCTGTCCTGGAACTAGCTCTGTAGACCAGGCTGGTCTCGAACTCACAGAGATTCGCCTGCCTCTGCCTCCCGAGTGCTGGGATTAAAGGCATGCGCCACCATCGCCCGGCTAGAACATAGTTCTTAAGTAAAACTCTCTCCTTTCAACCAGGGCGTGGTCTTTGAAGGACTCTGCCTTGTTCTCCTGGGCAGACTCCACGGTGTTTGAGGTTTGGGAGAGGGGAGGGGCCTGGAGGCCAGCACACTCACCTGGCCAGTAGTACATGTAGACCTTCCTCCTGGCCTTCATCAGAGTGATCCACAAGGGTTCTGACCCATTCCACCAGAGGGGCATCAGGCTGTCTCGGTTGACCCCGATGTCGAAGGATTTGTTGGTACTGGGATCCCACATGTAGTTCCCGGTCATCTGGTGGACCTCACAATGGCGGCCTGCGGGCAGGAGGAGGCATGGGGTCACTACATTCTTTGCTTTAAATCTTTGCTCAATCCGACTGCAGGAACTGTTTTCATCCTCACTTAGGAAAGAGAGAAAGTACCATAACTTGTCCCTTTCTGTTGTCACTACGGAGACTTCTTTTTCATAGAGGACAAGCAAAAGAGTCACCAAAGGGTTAGAAGCCAGCCAGTTCTACATACCAGGTTCCAGACCAGCCAGAGAGATGTAATGAGACCCTGTCTCAAAAATAAAGCAGACATCCACTAGCTGATTGAGGATGGGATCGCTTTGCTCGAAGCTGGGCCTTTCCAACCAGTCGGTTTTAAGTTACATTGAGGGGGCTGGTGAGATGGTTTAGTATGCAAAAGAGCTTGCCACCAAGCTTGACAACCTGAGTTCTATTCCCAGAACCTACATAGTGGAAGGAAAGAACTGGAAGGATTCAAGTTATCCTCTGACCTCTGATCCTCTGGCTTCTGTGTGAGTGGTGTGCACGCACACACACACACACACACTCATGCATGCATGCACGCACGCACACATATATCTTATCTACTCATAGCCTGACGTCTACATATGAATCAGCCTGGGAAGAGTGGATTCTTGCGTTCAGCATCCCTTCAATTCTCCTCCTACAAGATCAGGGATTGAGCTGCTAGGAACATGATTCTCTCCTTTCTTGGAAAAGATGAGGTACTGCTTCAGTGATAAACTATGACCCACCTGATAACATTTGGGACTAAATAGTGCAAAACAGACTCCAGTTAAAAAAAAAAAAGAAAAGAAAAGAAAACAAAGCAATAAAACACCCTCCACATGGAGTGAGGTACCGAAACACGGGCTGGCTATGATGGACAGAGCTCCACTCCAGAGAAGCCAGAAGTGAAAGTCGCAAGTACTGGGACTCTTTGAAACATTAGATTAAATTATTTATTTTAGAGCAATCTGTTCCATCTTTAAAGTTAAAAATAACACAAACATTGGCAAGGGCACCAGAAATCGCTGCAATCTGAGCGAGTGTTGTTTGGCACCGGGACGAAACACACAAGCTCCACAAGCAAGCGCAGTCAGAGCGGTCCTTTCTGTTTGCTTGCTCTTCTTGTCTCTTCCAGCCTCCCCGCCCCTTGCCCGACTCGGATTTTAAAACAAAAACAAAGAGGAACTACCAAGTACAATTTTGAAAAGCTGAATGCCAACGTTTATAAAAAAAGGGGAAGCCGTGTCTCTCAGCATAGAAAGACAGACATTCCACAAACCATACTTTAAATGTAAGGCCCTAGCACCGGGTTTCTCCCTATAATGAGCCGCTCTATCAAGATATTATTTTCACTTCTCTGCCCCTCCCCCAAATCAGTCGTCTCCCATTCCCTCTCCTCCTTTCTCCCAGCTTACCCAGGAGATTTCATGTATTTCCCCTTCCCAGGGAGATCTATGTATGTCCCTCCTAGGGTCTTCCTTCTTACCTAGCTTCTCTGAGGCTATGGAGTGCAGCCTGGTTATTCTTTGCTTTACATCTAATATCCCTTAAGAGTGAATACATACCATGTTTGTCTTTTTGGATCTGGGTTACCTCACTCAGTATGTTTTTTTTTTTTTTTTTAGTTCCATCCATTTGCCTGCAAATTTCGTGATGTCATTGTTTTTTAACCGCTGAGTAGTACTTGATTGTGCAAATGTACCACATTTTCTTTAACCATTCTTTGGTTGAGGGGCATCTAGGTTGTTTCCAGGTTCTGGCTATTATGAATAATGCTGCTATGAACCTAGTTGAGCACATGCCCTTGTGGTATGACTGAGCATCCAGCTAAGACTCCTAGCAATAGTGGAGAGGGTTCCCGAGTCAGCCTTCTTCTATAATCAGATTGATGACTATGGGAATTGTCATCATAGAACCTTCATCCAGTAACTGGTGGGAGCAAATGCAGAGATCCACAGCCAAGCCCTAGGTCAAGCTCTTGGAGTCCAGTTGAAGAGAGGGAGGAGGGATCTTATGAGCAAGAGGGTGGCATCATGATCCTGATGGGGAAACCCACAGAGCCAGCCGACCTGAACTATTGGGAGCTCCCAGACTCTGGACTGACAGCTGGGGAGCCTGCACGGGACGGAACTAGGCCCTCTTAATGTGGGTGACAATTGTGTGGCCTGGTTTGCTTGTGAGTCCCCTGGCAGTGGGACCAGGATTTATCCCTGGTGCATGAACTGGCTTTTTGGAAACCATTCTCTATGGTGGAATACCTCGCTCAGCCTTGATGCAGGGGTGAGGGACTTGGTCCTTCCTCAACTATGCCAGGCTTAGTTGACTCCCCATAGAGGTTTAAACTCACACTAATTGAACACACACATGCACACACACACACACACACACACACTCCTATCTACTATCTACTATATATAAGCATAGAGGGTCAAATGTGAAGCCTGGTCTCAGTGATTTTTAATTTAATACCCAGCAGAAGGTCTTTGAGGAAATGAGGCTGGCTTCCGGAGACCTAGGAAGCCAGGAAGTGGACCAGACTGCAACTTCCCTTCAGAACCGTGACCATCAGCAATGTCCCTGTTGCTGAGAAGAGACATCTTTCTTCTTGATTCAAAACTTTCAGTACAGGAAAGTTGAAGAACGTTAAGGAACTGCCCCCCACTCCGCCCCCACCAGCAAAAGCACTTATGACTTCTTTCTTCAAAACAGTGACGTCAGACACCTCCATCTTCTTGAGGCTGTTTGCTCACGGCTCCGTAAGGCAGCCATGATAACAGTCACTGTGAAGGCAGTTTACAAAAGATGTTCAGTGCCAAGAAGCACCAAACGATCAAAAGTAACTTCTAAAGTACTTTAAACAATTGCCGAATTCCAGGTCACAGGGCAGTGCCCGCTTCCTTAACCTCCGTCCCCAGTGCGCAGAATCCGGAGTCAAAACCCTCCGACCCGTCTTCGCTCTCTACTGTCTAGCTGAAAAATTAGGAGAAACTTCTGTACATGGTAAAGCTGTTGGGTCTGGATTGGAAAGGGGGAAACAGGGAGGAAAGAAGGAAGAGAGAGAAAGA
>NC_022032.1:20296503-20298737 GCF_000317375.1 Microtus ochrogaster | reverse complement strand
TTTTTTTTTTTTTTACCTAGCCTCTCTCTCTCTCTCTTGCAACTCATTCTTGCGATTTTATTGCCGGGGGTGAAAGAAGTAGCTGAGAAAACAGAACAAAACAAAACACAGTGTACCAGCTTCACAGCCTACGGAGAGCTCATCTCCATATTCCTGCCTGACCCATATCTATTTTTACACATCTGCGGAGCTTGAGTTTCTCACGGCTCTGTGTTTTTCACAGAGCCGTGCTATGGCTTGGCTATCTGGAACATTTATTCAAAGCCTTAGGAGAAACTTTCTACAGCACAGTTCTCAATATTTTCCAGCAATTATGTAAAGTCTTACTTAATGGGTTCTGGTGCCATGGCATCACCAGAGACGTTCTAGCCCTGCACCAAATTCCATTTTACTACCAGTGCAGAATTCTACAGCTTTCACGTGGTACAGAAAAATAGAGGCTCTCTGGGTACTGTGTCTGTCACTGGTGGTCGCAAGAACTTTCTCTTGACTTAACTTTAACCGGGCTCCTCTTCCTCTGAACCTTCTGTTCAACCACAGGAGGCTTTAGGCTTCCCTCTTGTGTAGTCCAATTTGAGCAAGAATACTGCTCTGTGATTTGGGGGAAAACCCACTGCCCGTTCTTTCTTGCTTCTCAGTTGTGGCAAAAACACTGGCCCAAAGCAAATTAGGGGAGGAAAATGTGTGTCTCGTCATATGACTTCTAGATCACTATCTGCCGCTGAAAAGCCATGACAGGAACTAAAGGCGGGAACCAGGAGGCAGGAATTGAAGCAGAGGCTATGGAGGAGAGCTGCTTACTGGCTTGCTCCCCATGGCTTGCTCAGCCTGCTTTCTTATACAACCAAGGCTGGCCCTTCTCACCTCAATCATCCATAACAAAAGTGTCCAAATGTTTTCCAAACACCATGTGGGGTTTCCTAAGGATTTCTTATTGCTTATCAAAAAGTCATGCATAATTGCCTGCCCCATTTTTTTCTCTGATCACCTCACTCATTGCTATGGAGAACATCTTTTTACTTCATCCTGTCTATAGTCACAGCAGGACTAAGGAGCAGCCCAAAGAAGCACACATGAGGCCTGTGAACATATAGCCTAGTCGTCTGGAAGAATCACAGAGGGCTTCTCCAAGGAGCTGGGACTTGAGGTATGTGAGGTTTCTCCTGCACTCCACTCAAAGATGGTGGTGCATAGAAAGGGATGAAGAGGTGAGAGCCTGGTTATTTCTTAGGACCAAATTAAGATGCTTGCTTTATTTGTTTTTAATCACAGTTTCTGATGAAATAAGAATGTGGCTCGCTTGCTTTGGAAAGAGCAGTACTCTCAAGGCTGTGCTGGCGCAGCACAGTAAACAGATCTAAAGCTGGGCTCCTTCAAGATCCTGGCAGTAAACAAATAATGCCGTTTAATATGGGGGCTATTCAGTGGGGAGGACTAGAGTAGTCGGTGGTGAAACACGCAGGGATCATCACCTCTGTCTCCGAGGGCTAAAAAGCCTGTGTATCATACGCCATGTGGCAGTGGCTTACCGGCAAAGATTCTAACCGGTGTCTGTCATAGGCAGAGGATCCATGGCATCTCTCTGAGCGAGAGGAAGGGTGTTGTCATCAAAACCCCCTTCCTTAGGCTATAGGCCTGCTACAGAGGATGAAGCACCACACATGTGGACAAGCAGAATCCAAAGGCTTTTTAAAAGAAATTTCCATTGATAGCTTTAACAGATATCCTTAAGTAAATACCAGAGGCCACATGGACTGTGTGTCCCCTGAACACAGACATGTGAGTTTTTTAGAGCACTGCTGGGCACGTCTCAGACAGAAATGGGAGGGGCCTCAGGTGTGCCCCCCTCTTTAGGATGCCCTAACATTTGATCCACCGGGTGTGAGTTAGGACTCAATAGAGTTGCCCTCCTTTGTGCTAGCTTTTGCTTTTCTCAGTTTCAGTTACTCAACATCAGCTGCAGCCTAGACACAGGGAATATTCTAGAAACGAGAAATCCGTAAGTTTTAAGCCACACACCATTCCAGGGGTTACTCGAACACAAGCACCCTGACACTGAGGAAGTAGATGGATGATAACATGGCTACGAAGTAACTAACAAGAAGGTAGTGTACACAGCAAGGAAACACTGAAGGAAGGGATGTCTTAGGTCACCAGTGGGAGGGAACTTGTGAGAGTTCATCATAAGCCCCAGTGCAAACTCAGAACGGCTTCCTGGAGATCCGTGGAACCAT
>NC_022032.1:20290341-20296403 GCF_000317375.1 Microtus ochrogaster | reverse complement strand
GCTCCCTAGAGATCCGTGGAACCATGAGTACGGCGCAAACTCAGAACGGCTCCCTAGAGATCCGTGGAACCATGAGTACAGCCGTAAGAAGGGGCGAGAGATGGAGCAAGACGGAGCGCAGGAGCCAGCACGAGCGAGCGAGCTCAGCAACAGAACTTTTAGGACAGCAGATTGGGACAGTTGCTCTTTCTTACTAGTTATATTTGTTAGCCTCTTCCTGTGCCTAGTTTATAAACCATATTTTCTTATAGTCTGTATGCAGGAAGTAGCATATTATGCATAAGGTTCAATCCTGTCTGGGATTATGACAGGCCCCCACTGAAGGTCTTTGAGCACTGAGTGGGATTGTTTTCGTGGCTACTTTTAGGTATTCTGTGAAACTGCCACCCTCAAGCCATAGATGAATTCAAGAGAACAAACCAGGATAGAGTGTGAGGACTGGCTTTGGAGTCCGCAAGACAAGTCATTTCCCTGGGGCATCTCAGGCTCAGAGGCTGGAGTGAGACCCTGTTGGTGTGAAGTTTATAAAAAGAGCTAAGGTGGGGTGCGGGAGAGGGATGGAGTGGGAAATGGGGCTTGACAGTTGTTTGTTGGGTAGTTTAAAAAGAGCCGCAATGCCGGGCGATGGTGCCGCACGCCTTTAATCCCAGCACTAGAGAGGCAGAGGCAGGCTGATCTCTGTGAGTTCGAGACCAGCCTGGTCTACAGAGCTAGTTCCAGGACAGGCTCCAAAGCCACAGAGAAACCCTGTCTTGAAAAACCAAAAAAAAAAAAAGGGCCGCAATGACCAGTCCTTGGCCACCTTGAATGTGTCCTGGTAGATGCTTTTTCCTTGTCCAGCATAGCTCTCAGACACAGAGACAGTTCTGACATTTGATTTGCAGGTGGGAAAACTGAAGGCTGGCGGTGGCTGAGTGTTGGGGTTGGGGCAACACAGCTAGTGAGGGGGCAGAGTGTTGGGGTAAAGATGAATCTCTCACTCAACATCCATATGTTGGCCAGCACCAAAACCCAGGCCCAGCCCTGTATTCCAGGCTTTGGCCCCTGGTACAGCAGTTGTCTCAGACAACCAAACTATTCACATGGAGATGCGCAGACCTCCAGAATACCAGACGGACTGTCATCTCCCACAACCAAGTATCCCGCCTCCCACAGCAGCCTTGTAAGCACCTCTTAAGTGTGGGATGCTGGCGGACAAAGGAGACCATGATCTCACATTTCCCTCCCTCTGGAAAGAGTCCAGCTGTGCAGAGAAAGGCTCCCAAAGTTCCGAAATCCGGGGTCTCAGGTTAATGCGTTTTAGACACTGGTCATATACATATTCCCTTCAACTGACATGGCGCCAAGAAATATCTTTATATATCCCGTCCCGAGCCAAGCAGCTTAAGGACATGTGACATCAGTCAGGTATCTGCACATTAGAGCCCTCGTGGCACATATCCTTGAGCCTTTGGGAGGCTAAGGATTAAGTGAGACTCTGTTTAGGTTAGTGAACTTTTCAAATAACTTCCTCCCAGCCCAGACATGTAAAAGAATGAACCACGCGCATGGTTCCAAGCACTCAACTTCCAAATTGAAATTTGCTTTGCACATCACCCTGCTGGGAAGTAGATCCTGTTTTTCTTAACTTAGGGCGCAGTGTGGTAAAGGCAGTTTCACATCGAACATGCAAGATTAAGTTGAAATAGGAAGCTCACGGTTGGCACTTCTTTAAAAGTGACTACTGATGTGGGTGCCAGACGGGGTCAGGATTAGAGAAAGTCACACGTTTTGCAAGTCCAAGATAGCAGGAGATAGCAGGCTTTGATTATAATGTGGTGAAGTGTGAGGACTGCAATAAAAAAAAAAAACCCCCAAAATGTTAAAGGAGATTTTTCACTGGAGACATTCACACCCGTAGTTTTGAGGTCACCAGACAAAAGGCAGTGGGGGGAAGCAGTGTTTTATGGTACTGTAGGTCTAGTTGCATCGAGCAATTCCCTGGCAGTGAAAATATTGGATAAAACGAATTGTTTTCTTGCACAGGGAGAAAACTAAAAGTTTTGGACTTCTGCTTGGAACTCTTCTGCTTTTGGAAAGTTCGTTTTTATCGAAGCTCAAAGGAGTCCTGGAGATGTAGCTCAGTGATAAAGTCCTGGGTTCACGCCTCAGGACGGGGATGGGCAGGCTAAAAGAAGTCTGGGGGGATTGTAGGAACTGGAGAGGAAAGGTCAGGGACACCAGGAGAACACCGCCCACAGAATCACTAAGTAGGGTTCATAGAGACTAAGCGGCAAACATGGAGTCTATATGGCTAAGCACTAGGTCGTCTCCAGATATGTTATGATTGTTAGCGTTACCTGTGGGATTCCTGACAGTGGGAGTGAGGATGTCTGACTCTTTTGCCTGTCCTTGGGACCCCTTTCTTCCTACTGGGTCACCTCACCCAGCTTTGATATGAGGGTTTCTGCCTAATCTTGTTGTATCTTGTTATGCTGTGTTAGGTCGATAGCCCTGGTGGCCTGCTCTTTTCTAAAGAGAAACAGAATATCCCGGGGTGGGGGGGGGGTAATGTAGAGGTAGAGGAAGAGAAGAGAAGCTGTAGTAGAGATGTATAGATGTATTGGGTGAGAGGAAAAATAACCATAAATAAATAAAAAAGTTTCCAGCCAATAAAATCCACTGCGATCTCTGTGCAAACTCAGAAAGTGGCTGAGTGCATTACAAGAGAAAAAGGATTTTTTTTTTTTTTTTTTTTTGGCCAGGTGGTAGTAGCACAGGCCTTTAATCCCAGCACTCAGGAGGCAGAGGCAGGCAGCTCCGTGAGTGAGTTCAAGGCCAGCCTGGGCTACAAGAGTGAGTTCCAGGACAGGCTCCAAAGCTACGCAGAGAAACCCTGTCTCAAAACAACAGCAACAACAACAACAAACCAAGCAAAAAAAAGAAAAAAAAAAGGTAAGGGGTCTGGAAGGAGAAATAGTTCTCAATTTGATCACCTCTCCATCCTTAGATGGAACGCAGCCAATACTCAAGCCCCACCACTGCCCTCCCCTGTGGCAACAGTTCCAGTTTCCATCAGTTTCTTCAGATTTGTGGAGATGGTGACTTGGGACTCACAGACACCAGACTCCCGTCCCTCTGATACTGCCTGGCTGCAGGAGGTGGGACCCAACCCCCCTTCCATTTCCTCTCTTCCCCAGGACAAGAGACCCCGAGTTCTGGGGAGTTCTCCAGCTCTCTAGCCTAGGGCAGGAGTCAGTAGTAAGGACCGGGGGATTTAATTAGGAAAGAACAAGGCAGAGTTAGGTCTTGGATCCAAGCCACGTTCTCCAGTCAAGCTTTTAATTGGTCCACGGGTGATCTCTAAAGAGGATGATCAGATTCCAAATCGTCACCTGAGTAACCCTCAGTGCTAGCCATGGATAAACTAAATCCAGCTCTTTCAGGGGTGTGAACTAACAATGCCTTCAATCAAGTATTGTGAGCCAACCAATCAGTCAAACCCTCTCCCCTTTTATAGAGAAAAGCAAGCAAAGGAAAAGTCTTGTTTGTTGTCTATTAAACAGCAGAAATGCCGTTTCTCACAGCTACGGAGGCTAAGAAATCCAAGATGCAAGACTCTGGGTTTCCTCACAGAGAGGAAAGGACGGGGAGGGTCTCTCTTCTTCATCAGAGCCCTGATTGTATCCGAAGGCGTTCCTCACCTCTTCAAACCCCCCCCCCCAGTCTCTACATACTAATTACCATCCCTTTGGAGGCAAGGACTTTAGGGGACATAAAAATTGTTGTCGCTTAGTGTCTCCATAGTTGTTGGAGCATTCTACCATAACCCTGTGAGACTGATTATTGTTTCCTTTGCTAACTTGCATATAGGTGCCGCCGAAACAGTGCTCAGTCTTGGCTAGCTATTTTGCATGATTTGAGAAAGACACTGACCAGTTTCTTGTGAACTCTGAGGGTTTTCAGCACTCTAAAGGGGAAAGCAGCCTATCTCCACGCCCCCTCCATCTCCCTCCCCCGATTTGAGCTAATTTCATTGTTCTTTCATCCAGAAGGCTGCAGCAGGGAACCTGGCCTTGGCAGCTTCAAAGCAAGTCTCTGGATGATCTGGCCTCTGATAGTCTTATAAATAAAAGCATACAGGACTTTAATTATGACCCAGATTGTTGTACCTTACATATTTTTAAAGAAAGTTCACTGAAGCATTATTTTATGTGTGTGTGCATGTGTGTGTATACTTACATGCATGTGTGCGTGCGTGTGTGCGTTTGTGTGTATACTTACATGCATGAATACGTGCGTGTGTGCATCTGTGTGTGTGTATACTTACATGCATGCGTGCGTGCGTGTGTGTGTTTGTGTGTATACTTACATGCGTGAATACGTGCGTGTGTGTGTGTGCATCTGTGTGTGTGTATACTTACATGCATGTGTGTGTGCATCTGTGTGTGTGTGTGTGTGTGTGTGTGTGTGTGTGTGTGTGTGTGTGTATGAGTGCCATGGTGCACATTTGGCAGTCAGAGGCCAACTTGCTGGAGTCGGTTCTCTCTTTCCACCGCTTGAGTTCCAGGGACTGAACTCAAGTCACGGGCTTGTCAGCAGACACTCTCAGCCACTGAACCATCTCATGGGCCAATAGAAAGCCCATTTTGTCAGTGCGATTAATTTCTCTGTTGATGCTAGATTTTTGTGAAGCCGATAAAATGCTGGCCTAGCTGGGCTCACAGCCTCAGGCCAGAGACTCCCACAGTACCCAGACTAGCCTCTTTCTGTGTAGTCAGGAGTTCACAGCATCCCTGTGGCTACTGTCAGCATCATAGCCCGTGACAGCCACGGCTGAGATGTCTCAGTTAGTGATCAGCAGTGATCAGATTAGAAACAGATGTGCTTGGAGTAGATAGAGGGCCTGCTTAATAATATGGGTGTGTTGTGTTTCCTGGGTGCTGTGCTGAAAGATAATTTGCCTGAGGGTTTGAAAGACAAACCTCAGTGAGCAATTCAGCACTTTGGCAGGTGTGAGAAGTGTCTTTTTGTTGCATTGATAATTTCAGTTCAAGGGCTCCATACCACTGAAAGGGTGCGTGTTTGGAGGGTGGTGGTGGTGGTGGTGGTGGTGGTGGTGGTGGTGGTGGTGGTGGTGGTGGTGGTTTTTGATGTTGAAGTTTTCCAAGGCAGCATTAGGAAGTCTGAGAACGGGAATTCGGGACCTGTGACTAGCCCGTGACATCACAAAACTTTTAGAAGCCAATAGACGGAAGTAGAATCCCATCCCTGTTACTCACTAACCCTGGGACCTCACCCAACCTACTGAGCTTCACTTAGTCTTAGGTTTTCCCATCTGAGAGGGCTTTTCTTTTCTTTCTGTTTAAGTTCTGAGGAACCTGGAACCTTGCACAAGCAGAGATGCTACTACTGACCTACACCCTCAGCACCGGTTGCTTATTTGAGAAATGGATATCATCATGCCTTCTTAGCAAGGTTAAATGATGGTTAGCAGATGCCTGGGGTAACAGAACCTTGGATTGGGAAGTGTACACTGATGTCTATATCCCCTTTAAAGGGCTGCCTTACGGAGCCTGGTGTACTTTTAAATGGTACCTAGGAGGGGTGATGGGCAGTGTGCTTTTAACATGGTATTCACTTCCCAGTTTCCCTGAAGATAAAGAGGCGTTGCTATCCATGCTTGACTGTGGAAAGACCAGGGAGGCTCGAAGGATTGAAAGGAGATGCGGACTAGACTCAGCTACTAAGCAAAGGCTCAGCATAGCTGAGGAAGCGAATGCCTAAGAGTTGAGAAATGCATGACCTGACACTGCCCTCTACTGGCTGTAAAAAAAATCTCCACTCCTCTCTTTGGTAACCAGGTGCTAGTTTGCTGCGCCCTGCCAGCCTGGTAGACAGTCTTTTCATTGCCTGTCTTGAACGGTCTTCAAGAGCCATGGCGTTGTTAGGTCTGCCCAGGACTATACTATACACGTCGAGAATACTGACCCAGCTCCTGGAGGCCATGTAGGATAGCGTAGGGATTTTACTGATTTTGACTTTGTCATCTTTCTGCGTCCCCATTCCCTCAATCCACCACC
>NC_022032.1:20278669-20290151 GCF_000317375.1 Microtus ochrogaster | reverse complement strand
TATATCTTTCTGCGTCCCCATTCCCTCAATCCACCACCCCCCCAGGCATCACTGGGCTTCACGCTCTTTCCCAGGACTTTTAATTCTTCATTGTACTTTATTCTCTAAAATGCGTTTCTTCTCGCTTTCCCCATGTTCACTGCTCCTCTTGGGTCACTGGTTTCTCTTCAGCCCCATCAGTACGGTCACTGTATTACCATTCTGCTCTGGCTTCACATGTCTTTCTCCACAAGGCGGAATACTTTTTAAAGCAAATTCTGGATATTATCGTGAGCCTGTCTGTGCCTGTCTTCATACTGAAGGAGTCAAACGTGGCTATATCAACAAGACAGGCCACTCTCCTTAACATCATCTGACCCATCCATGTACAGCTCTTCTTATTCTTTTGAAAATGTCAAATTCTCTTTACAGACAGCTATCACCACAGGCTCTCATTATTTTATTTTATTTTTTGCTAATACCCAGGTATTGGGTACATTTTGAGGTTCTGGGGTGAACCAGGAAGCAAGAGAGACCAGCAAGCTGCCAAGAAAACAGTTAACAAGATGTAAACTAGTCAAATTCTGAAAGACAAATTCAGAAAGTGTCGTGAAGATAACAGAGCAGAGAAATTAAGTGTTTCTGCTGAGGTGCACTGCTTCAGATGTCTGAGAAGTTGTCTTAAAAGACGGGGGATCACACTCAAGTGGCAGTGTTGGAACACTCACTCGTGGGGATGCTGCGTATGAAATCAAGTAAGGCAAAAAAAAAAAACATTCTTGGAGAAAAGAAGGCTGGGTACCTTGAAGGACAAGAAGGGGAGTCAGCAGGGGAAGGAAGCCAGGGAAGTGTGTGAGAAGGTCAAAGCAGGGCTGACTACGTGCAGAGCCATCATGGATGCGGTGATGTAGGATGTCCTTCTGTATATGTGTTGCCTTTATTGGTTAATGAATAAAGCTGCTTTAGCCTATGGCAGGGCAGAATATAGCCAGGCTGGAAGGGATAGAGAGAGAGAGGGTAGGCAGAGTCAAGGAGGTGCCATTTAGCTGCCCAAGGAGGCAAATGCCCGGGAACAGCCTCATGGTGGTGCCCAGACAAAGCGAAATGAGTTAATTCAGAATATAAGAGTTAGTTAATAAGAAGCCTGAGTTAATAAGCCAAACAGTGTTGTAATCAATATAGTTTCTGTATGACTATTGAGGTCTGGGCGGCCGGGAAATGAACGAGCAGCCTTTGTTTACAATACGGCTTTATTCTGTGTGTAATGGGATGTATCTGAGGATTCTCCTTCATGAAAGATGCTACCTGGGAGTTCTTGGGAAGGTAGAGGCTTGGCCAGGACATCGTCTTGTTCCTGGACCCTATTCTCTTAGACACGAGAGAAATTCAACTCTCGGCTCTATCTTAACACTTGCCATCTTTAGGATGACAACTCCGTATTCGTCCATACTCAATTATCTGCCTCCCCTGGGGATCCCAGGATGGTTCATTCCTTGCAGCAGTAAAGGCAGAAGCAGCTGCCTGACCGTCCAGTAGCCTGGAAGGTAGGAGGTGGATGGAGAAGGGGCTAGGATAAAAACAGGAAGACCCGGTCAGGCATATGACTTGGACCAAGAGTGAACATTGAGAGAATGAGAAGAGGTTGACTTCTGCGTGGATTCTGTCCACCCCTGTTGGGAGCAGTGAGACCCCAGATCCTGAATTTCCTGTAATCCCCTGATCTGAGTGCCTACAGCTGCTCTGAGCATGAGACCTTCAGGAGTTCCTGATGACTGACAGGAGAGTGGTTTCTGGTGGGTTTGGCTGGGGTGTGGCTATCTCTATATAATCTGCCCCTGAACACAATAAAGGGGGCATTCTTGGGGCATTCAAGGATGACCCGTGTCGCTGTCTCTCTGTCTGTGTGTGTTTGTGTATTTTAACCTCCAGCTCCCTTTCCTGAAGCTCACGAACTGGGGTCTAGCGCACAGAGCACAGAAACTAGGCAGTCTCTAAATGAGAAGTCTAACTATGATGAGGAAGCTTGGGGGGTGTGCTTTCCTCTGGGGACTTTGAGGAGTAGGAGTCTCTCTCACAATAGAGGTGTTCTGCACCCTCGCCACTAAACATGGAAGGAAGCTGTGCCGCACAAGAAAAGGGACTGGGATTGGAAGAGCAGAGCAGGCACTGGAGAGGAGGGTCAGTGCCGAAGAATTCTAGCTGTTCTTCCGGAGGACCTGGGCTCAGTTCCTAGCGTCTACATGGTGACTCACAACCACCCATAACTTCAGTTCCAGGGGACCTTATGCCCTCTTCTGACTTCCCTAGACACAAGTCACATACATGGTTTGTAGACATACACGTGAGTAACACACTCAGAATTATTTATATAAGTTTCCCACTAACCCTCCTGCAGTAAGCATGACTCTTATGTTCCTTTAGAATCGGTGAGCAGAAAGAAGCTCAGAGAAGTGGAGAAGTCTGCTCAAATCTTTAGGAGAACAGAGGCTTTTAGTGGCGTGACATCTGGCCTCTCCATGGGGCCACACAAACAGAATTTACTCCACACTGACCTGGAAGGGTGGAAGGACTTTTTCAAGGACCAGAGCACTTCGGGGAACCAACAGGGCCGGCCACCGAGCTGGGAGGAATGATGTAGATATCTTGAGTACCCTCAGTACTTAAGATCTGGTGCTCAAGATGAGGAGTAGATAATCTACGGAGTTGACTGAGACACCTTCAAGGTGACTGAAGACGTCATTAGGGACGTTATCACAGGCCTACAAAACATCAAAACTAAGAGAAAACTGTAAATACCCCACCTTGGTGGGCTCCTTCTGCCCCACAAAATCTCCTGCTTCTCCCACCACACACATTCTGTCAGTCTTCCCTCATCTGGTTCTCTCTCTCTTCCTCCCAGGGTCCCCTTTGTCGTGTCATGACCCCTACCCCCCCCACACACATACATAAAAATTAAATAATACATAAAAATTAAAATGTAAGATCCACATATGAGAGAAAGCACACAGCCTTTATCTTTCTGAGTCTGGCTTACTTCCCTAATATGATGTTTCCAGTTGCACATATGTTCCTGCACACGTACCTATGTGTTCTGTGCGCCAGTTAATTCTGCCTCTCACACTGATGCAGAATCACCCCAGAAAAGACTGACCCACTGAGGGCTTCTCTAGATCAGGTTGCCCTGAGGGCACGGCGGTGAGAGAGGTCTTGATGCACGGTGGGGGCTGACCCATTGTGGGCGGTACCGTCTTCTGCATTTAGGACTTGAACTCTACAAAAAGTAGAGAACATGAGCTGGTCACACACATGCATGCATCAGCTTCTGTTCGTGCCCTCGGATGTACTGTGACTGGCTGTTTTCAGGTCCCAAACCTTTTTTGACATGATAAACTACAGCTTGGAGTTTCCCTAAGTCACTTTGTGTTGGGGTATTTTGTAACGAATGGCATCGGAAACGAAAGCATGACATATATGATTCCTGCATTTACGCCTCCTATTAGTAGGAAACCAGATGCTCAGGCTGACAGTTCATGATTGTGTAGGAGACACTGACAACATAGAAGTGTGTGTATTTTACATTGCCAGCCATTGAGCGTGTGGTGGGACATGCCTAGAAATCCCAGCACTTAGGAGGCAGGGACAGGAAGACTGTGACTTTGAGGCTACTCTGGGCTCCACAGAGAGACCCTGTCTCATCACCGCCATCCTTAGCTGCCAGCTGTTGCAGAATTAATGGAGCAGACTAAACTGGAATACCACGAGTATAGATACTTTCCACCATCGGCAGACATGGTAGGAATGTTGATGTAGAAAGTGCCGGATGCAGTCCCAGCATGCATAGAGGCAGGGCTCATGAAGTCCTTCCTGTATCTGAGGAAATACTGGTGATTGATGGGTGCTGGGGGAGGAACCAGAACCATCGATTTTCTTCAGGGATTTGGTCGACGAGAGGCTAACGATGCTCCAGTAGATGGTCTCACATCTGTAGACACCCAGGCAGCACTAAAGGGACTCAGCGGATGGGGGTGGGGAAGGATAGAATTGCTGGGTCACAGGTAGAGTTTTTCATGTTTAGTCTCCCATGATACCTTCCTAATATGATTTTTTTTTTTTACCACTCTGCTGCTCTACTTAGAATCTTCCCATGGTATTCTTCTTACTCAATAAGACTCAAAGTCTGCTGTGACCTCTCCTCAGGTCAAGGCCTTTGAGAAACAGACACCAGGACACAGAGCCCTACAAGAATCATAGAGGACAGATAAAGGGAGAAGCGAGAGTGGACAAGAACAGCCTCTCATGGGGCAAGATGTAAAATCTGTGAAGAAGAGACAAAGAAGGGAGGATGGTGGGTAAAAGGACCCTTGCAACTCTAAGGGAATGTCAGCCAGGGTATCCTGAAGGTATACCTTTCAGAGGAACCGGTCAGAACTAGATACCTGCTTTGCTCAGTGGCTGGTCATGTTCAGTCTGGTGGACATGAGTCTTCAGGATTAGCGTGACGAATCTGGGGACATCAGCAATGACTGGTGATCAAGTCTTCCTCCCACAGCAGGAGTTCTGGGCAGCATGTTGTCATGGCCACCGTACTTGCTGCCCCTCAGATCTCACCTCCCAGTCTTCCCAGCATTCCTTTTTGCTGTAGCTGCTAGGCTCTTGGCTGTCCTTCACTGTCCCAGGGGTGTGCCTGTCTCGTAACAGTTGCTTTTCCTGTTCCTTCTTTGTGATGCTTTGACTCCAGATAGCTGCGTGGCCAGCTCTCTTCCTTCCCTCAAATCTGAGTTCTCATCAAGGCGTCTCCACAGCACCCGTGGCAAAGGCTATCTCTGCTCATTCCTGCTGTCAAGGCCCACTTCTAACTTTTCCCACAGATTGGATTACCACTTGATATTACAATTCCTGTCTTGAGCATTTGATAAGATTAGAAGTTCCTTGAAACTAGACACTTAGTCCTGCTTGCTAGATGCACATACACAGGGCCTAGAAGAATAGATCTCTTGATCTGTAAAAAGTAATAGATACTTTTTGAATAAAGGAATGGTGAGCACCCATTATGTAGGTATAGAAACCACTCTGAAGATACTGGCGAATGAATGAATGAATGAATGAATGAATGAATGAATGAACTGGCTAGGACATGTCCAGAAGCTGGAATTCAAAGCTGAGCAAGACTTTGTATCACCCCCCCCACCTCTCCCATGGAGCCTTGCACTCTAAAATAAAAATCGGTTATTGGCTGCTAGAATCAGTCATTTATAAGAGCAGGAGTTTCTCATTACAGATCATTTCTTCTGCCTTTAAAGGAGCCCAGACTCAAAGAACATCATCTCAGGAAAGAATGTAAAAAGGAACAAATCCACTGGTCTTTCACTTTTATTTCTGTATTTATGTTTCAATTCTGGAAGCCAGGTCTGGGTTGACGCTGCGTCTTAAGCTTTTCCTAATGGTGTTTCCTTAAGAAAATATTATCTCAGGTTGGCTTCTGTGGGGTAAATTTCAAGACATAGAAAGCAAACATTTTCTTAAAATATCAGCCTAATTCTACTTAGTTAAATCAAATATTGTCTCAGGCTTGCGTTTTAGGCTAGGAAGGTAATTTCTCTACTATTTCCACACACTCTCTTCACCCTCAGATTTATTTCAAGTTCTAGGAACCAGGCCAGCAGCAGTGTGCCTAAGGTAGCACGGGCTGGAAGCTGTCACCCTGAACTTGTACCTCTCCTGCCAGTCTTTAGACTGACGTTATTGGGAATAACCACTGCGGCCCGACAGAGGCTCATCTCACGGAAGAGGTAGAGTGGGTTTAGGAGAAACCATATGGGAAAAGAGTTGCCACATGAGGTATGGTGGTGCATGTCCGTAACCCCAGCACTAGGGAGGTTCAAGCAAAGGCATCGCCAGGAGTTCGAGCCCAGTGAAGGACACAGAGTAAGACCTTGTCTCCAATAACCCAACTAAGGGCCAGCAAGATGACTCAGTGGGTAAAGATGCTTGCTGTAGAAGCCTGGGGAACTGAAGTCAGTCCCTGGAACCTACGTAAAGAGGAAAACTGATTTCACAGAGTATTTGGCAGGATGCAGTGTATACGCACATGCATTCGTGCATGCGCGCATACACACATGCGCATGCGCACATACACACCCGCGTACATATGCACTTGCGCATGCGCACATACACACACACGCACACAAACAGTAAATCATTTTAATGAAAACAAACCAAAAATACAGAAGGAAAACTGATTCTAATTGCCCCAGATGCTTGAAAATTGAGGAACAATTTAGTTTGAAGAAAAAGTGGTTCTCATGAGAAAAGATTTAGAAAACGACACCGTTAAGTTCATAGGTGGAAGAGCATTTTAAAATAAAGATTCCAGAAGTCCACAACTGTGAAGCTAAACATTCATCTCCTAGTCCCATGAACAAAGCAAAAATTTGCCTTTTACTTGTGTCTCTCTGTGAATGAGACGCTCTCCTTGCCGTGCCGAGGTCAGACCCTGGCCTTATCGACACGGCCACTTCAAACTGAATAGAAACGGATTTTAGGGGGGCAAAATGACAGACCCATGAGTGAGTACTGTACGTAAGCAAATGTATTTGTCACTCTTTCAAAAAGTTCTAATTTCCTGAACTTCCCATTTGTGATCACATGGTCTCGGGTTGAGCTAGGACTGGAAACCGCACATCTGTGCTGGAGGAAAGCAGACCGGGGTGGATACGACAAATTGTTCCTTGTGTTTGCACCAAGGGACCCTTCCATCTCGGCCCTTGCCGCACAAGCATGGCTCTAAGTGGGGGTAATTCTACCGTGAACTGGGGTGGGTGATAGCGGAGATCATTTGATATTTCCCAAAACAGGATTCAACTTTGTTCCCCAGGGAAACTGATAATGAAGGACATGATTTTAAATAGAAAAAGTTGGCCTATGTTTCTAACCCCACAAATCCTAACGTAAGCCAGAACTTTCCCCCCTCTTTTCTTAAATTATAACTTGCTTTTTAAATAGAAGAAGGGGCACTCAAACTAAATTTATGTCTTGAAAAGTAAATGTTCAGCCATGGGGGTTTATTTGCTGAGGTTCCTGCTCAGTGCTCAGTGTAGTGACTGATGTGAAGAGGGTATGTTCACAGGGTTGAAAAGTAACCTTTTATTGACATGAGCAAAAGTCACAAATTTCTAGAAGGAAATGGACCCGAAAGGACCAAAACAAAAAAGACCTTGGCAGTAGCCTTTGAATGTTCTCCTTGGACTCCAGCCCCCCCCCCCCATTGGCTTAGAAAACAAACATGCATCCAAAGTGACCATATTTTAGAAAACAAAATTTGCATAGCTCCATAGCCCAGACAAGAGCCTGTGCCTCTTGCTTCTAGCCCATCATGGCTCTCGTCACAAGGACTTCCTCAGGGGGCAAAGAAGCAACCCCTTGGAAGCCCTAGATTCCATGTGAAGGTGGATAGAGGAGGGTAAGAGGGGTTAAGTCGCTGGATTTGGCAGTCAACTGAGAGATTATAAAATATGGCTAAGGAAAACACTAGGCAATCTTGTTTTGGCAGAAGTACTGGCTTTTCATTTTACGTTATTAAAAATTTCATATTCTCCTGTTGACCACGAACCACCAGGAAGTAGGAGCTGAGCTAACGGTACAGATCTACCTCACACCGCGTCCCCTGGGGGACTGCTAGTTCTGTGGGCTTTCCCAGACTCTGGGTTTCGGGTGGCTTAAACTCCCTGAAGTGAGAAACCTCTTGGGTGAAATGGAAGAGTTCGTTGAAAGCTTTGGAGCGCTGAGCCACTCACCAATCCGGAATCTTCTATAAAGGTAAACTGTGGGGCTTCCAAGCCTTGCTGTTTATGACATTTGAAAGAGTTAGCAAAATACTGAATTACATCGATTCCTGCTTTAAGATCTCAGAATGCATCCGGGGTTGAGTGTGGGCTGGCGCTGGGGAGAAGGCAGAGAGAATGACACACTGGGTGAGGTGGCCTTTTGCCACATTCCTTTGGACTTTCCTTCAGCTGACATGATCACCTTAGTGGATAGGTAACAAGACCTTTCTTTCCCCTAGTGTGTGAGGAAAAGAACAGCTGAAAAAGAAATTGTTTGGGGGTAAAGCAGTTCCAAATGACGTTAAAATGAAAGCAAAGGAGGGACCGACAAACTGCAGCTGGAAAAGGGATTTGCAACAAGCCTGGTGGCCTGGGTTCAACCCCCAGGACCCACATAATGAAAGGGGAGAAGTGAGTCCTAATCTAAATACACACACACACACACACACACACACACACACACACACACACACACACACACACGATAAATAAATAGATGCGGTTTTTAAGCAAAGAAACTTTATTTATTTTTTTTTTTGAGTTTCTACAAAGTGTCAGAGAGCATGAGGCAGGCCGAGTGGGAAGTGGAATAAATTCCACGCTGCCCTGCCTGAGATCCTGTGCCCTCCCATGTCCCCAACATCAAGTACAAGAAGTAACCAGCCTAAAGCTGCCTATTGGTGGTCTGGGTCAGTGTCCCGGATGTGGGCTATCAAAAGAGGCCTGTTTCAACCATTTTTCACAATTGTGCTGCCTTGGCCATTTGGAATGAGTAGCTGAGTGTGTGTGGTTGAATCCTCCCTTTTATTCTCAACACCAGGCACACTTATTGTTCACATTGTCCATTGAGACCCACAAAGGGGGGTTTAGAATGTAGGGAGCCAGGAGGTTGCTCCGTCTGGAGGAGCTTGGACAGGCAGAGATGCTCGTACTGTGTGGACAGGCAGATGCCATGTGCACAAGGCAGCTACAAGATCGCTGTCTGAGGGAAAGATGCTGAGGGCAGAATTGCCCTGCAAACCCTGTCCTTGAAAGCAGGAAGGAAGGTTTGGCATTCATTTTGTAATCAAAATCTGTTCTTGTCCAGATTAGTTCCATGTTTCTGAGGCAAAACATGAAAGCCTAGTGATTCAGTTATAGTTTGTAAGCTTCTAAAATTTCCCTAAGTTTTTCTTCTTTAATGATTTTTTTTTTCAAATTCTATGTCTCATGCTTACTTAATAGGTTCTCTCATGCTGGGGGAAACACCCAGGAATCCACAAGGATTTCCCCAGCGATAGTGGAGAGGGTGTCTTTACCAGTCTTCTCCTGTAATAAGATTGGTGACTACCCTAATTGTCATTATAGAACTTCCATCGAGGAACTGATGGACACTCATGCAGAGATCCACAGTCAAGCACTGGGCCAAACCTTGTGAATTCAGCTGAGGAGAGGGAGGAGGAATCATATTGGGGGGGAGGGGGTCGAGATCATGATGGGGATCCAGAGAGACAGCTGACCAGAGCTCGTGGGAGTTCACAAAGGGGAGCCTGCTTAGGACTGACCTAGGCCCTCTGCATGTGGGTGACAGTGGTGTGGCTTGGTCTGTTTGTGGGGACCCTGGCAATGGGGTCAGAATCTGTCCCCTGCACATGAACTGACTGTTTGAAACCCGATCCCTATAGTGGGATGCAGCGGGGAGGAGACTGGTCCTGCTTCAACTTGATGTGCCAGGTTTAGTCCCTTTCTGAGGAACAGATGGGGGCGCTGTAGAAAGGAGGTGGGGGGACAGGAAGAAAGGAGAGAGGGGAAATTGTGGTTGGTATGTAAAATAAATAAAAAAGTTTATAATAAAAAAAGCAATAGGTTCTATAGAAGACCCAATTTCTTGCATAGTTAATTCTAGGGAACCACCAAAAATCTTATTCTTATTAACATCAACTTTTATAAGAATTGTTACATTGTCCCAGTTCTAGCCTTTGGTGAAGGACCCTTAGCAGCAAGGAATTCAAACATTAAACATGTCAGAGACATAACCAAGTGTTGGGCAGTAAATTCCACCAAGGGCAGTGAAGGGTCAGTCAAGTCGTCCTGGCACCGTGAGCTTTGTGAAACAGAGCCTTCAAGACACTTGGCCTCACCAGCACAGAGTGTGGTACATGGTCTGGAAATCCTGTACCCTGCTTGCAGCATAGGAAGACAATCAGAGGACACAGCCTGTCCATTGTCTTCTAAGAATGACTGACCCACGGGAAATGGCGTGGTAAAAGTGCAAAGCGTCAGGGGGGTGGTGGTGTTCTCTGTGCCGACTCTGATGCACTCGCTCCCTGCCTACAGATATCACACAAGCCATGTGTCTTCTCTAGAGCTGCTTTATCCTCCATCAGGATCCCATGTAACTTCCCGGATGCCTACGAGGACCAAGACTAGAGAGGAAGAACTCCCTGTTTTTATTGATAGAAAACATGTTCTCGTGTGCAAAAATGCTAAGGAATCTATACGAATATTTGAATGAATTGAAAAATCCATGAAGGTATCAGGACACAGCGTCTGCACTAGATAGATCCCTTGTGTTCTGTATACTGAGAAATGGAATTAGGAAACTAATTCCAGGCACAACATCCAAAGAGTAAAATAGATGGGCATTTTTAATGCAGAAAATGCAAGACTAATAGAATGAAAGCCCCAGAGTAATAGAGAGATGTTCCATGTTCATGGACCAGTAGATTTAAGATACCCTCCCAACTGATACAAACTCAATACAACTCCTATTAGAATTCTGATTGGCATGGTTTTTCTTTTTCTTTTTTTAGGGGGGACAATAAACTGACAAGCTCATTCTAAACTCATATGAAAACTTGGAACAGTCAAAAAACTTGAAAAAATAACAAAATTAGAAGATTTATACATAGTGCTCTTAAAGGCAACTGCAAAACTATGTGGCAGTCATAATCATAATGACATCATCATTACATAAGAATACATATGCATGTACGCAAGTGGAATAAAATTGAGAACCTAGGAGCAAACTCTAACAGTTATATTCACTTTTTGGCAAAGACTCTTTTGTAAAATCAGTAGAAAAAGAACTACCACAAACTATGTTTTCTTCCTTCTTTTTTTTTTTTGTTTGTTTAAAGGGTTCACAAACCTAAATAGAGCCCTTAGAAGAAAATACAGCAGATAGCTTCATGGTCTTGGATTAAACAATGACTTCTCAAATAGGACAGAAAAAGTATGAACGGTGATTTAAAAAAAAAAAAAGAAACTTGATAAGACTTCACTTACATTTAGCTTGTACTTCAAGACATTCCATCAAATAGCTAAAAACAGTCCACAACCCAGGCTATAAACCATGTAGCTCATAAGGAATTTATACCTAGAGTATATAATGAACTCCTACAACTAAAAATTTAAAAAGACAATCCAACTTTTTAAAAGGCTAAAAGGATTTAAATAGACATTTTCCTGAAGTTATCAAATACCCCAAAGAGCACATGAAAAGATATCCAACACCACCGGTCCTTAGGGAACTGAAAATTAAAACTGTGGTGAAATATTAATTCATCTTCCATTGAAATGGCTCAAAGATAAATGAAGGAAGAAACGAAGAGGGAAGAGAGGGAGGGAGGAAGGGAGGATAGGAAGGGAGGATGGAAGGAAGGAAGGAAGGAAGGAAGGAAGGAAGGAAGGAAGGAAGG
>NC_022032.1:20262895-20277702 GCF_000317375.1 Microtus ochrogaster | reverse complement strand
TTGCTCTAGGAGGAAGGTAAAGCAGGCATCATGGCTTGCAGGACCTGCTATGAAATGAGAATGTGAGAGCTCTTGGCAGAATGAGGAATTTCAACAGGAACAAAGGATTCTGGAGCTCACACCACAAAGAACCGATGAACGAACGCTGCAGGGGGAAATGCCTTTACCCTGACTTGAACACCAAGCACTGTGTGGTCTTCTAGACACTTCCACTTCCTTCCTTACCTGAATCTCATCTCTATTTCAATTTGCACGCTCTGGGAATGAGAAAAGAAGCAACAGCAGCTGGGGGATGGTTAGCCATGCAAGAGCACAACACAGCAACGATGGAGGAGGGGGAGGAGGGGGTTAGGCAAAAAGGCCAGGAATCCCCGTGCTTCTATTTGTCATCTCAAAATAGATCCAGACTTGTCCCCAATTCAGACACATGCACTTGGTGGGCTCACACTCTTAACCAGCTCTTGGACCCAAATCTTGACCCTGCATCTGTTCTGTTCAATAAGACAAATACACCAGACCCTTTAGAGAGCTTTCTGCATTTTACCTTTGGGGATGCTAAATGCTAAATTTACCTCTGGGAGGAACCTGGAACAGTCTGGGATACCCAGGTAGGGGAGGCAGGGATGGCAGGGATCTGGGGAGTGTGTCTGGTGAGTGATTGAAGAATACAGTATTTGAGGTTTTCTCCAAAACGTCGACGTTTGTTTGAGATTTTTGCCTTCAGGCATTAAAGCGGAATGTTTTCTCAGGTCCCGCTGTGAAAGTCAAGTTTAAACATTCAGATGTTTTCTCACAGAAAGCCAGACATGCTATGGAGCCAGAGAGTGTATTTGTTTGGTTTGTGCAGAAGAAGAGAACAAGCCCCAGAAGTCCCTTCTGCAAACTCTGGGGGGTGTCTCAATCACTACACCCAAAGATATAGGGACTTCAAGCCACTGCCTCATTTTCTCAGCCCAGAATCCTTGTCGTGGACCATCAGCGCCACAGAGATACTGCAAACAGCTTTCTCTGAATGCAGGAAGTAGGTCAAAGTGAAATTGTTGTAATCATAACGAATATTGCAAAACGTCCTGGATTGGCACCCCCCCTGTCTTAGTTAGGATTTATATTGCAGTGATAACTACACCATGGCCAAAAGCAACGTGGGCAGGAGAGTTTATTTCACCTTATGGTTCCACGTCATTGCGGAAAGTCAGGGCAGGAACCTGGGAGCAGGAGCTGATATAGAAGCCATGAAGAAAGATGTGTGTTGACTTCGCTCTACATGGTTTGCTCAGACTGTTTTCGATAGAACCCAGGACAACCTGCTTGGGGTGGGACTATCCACTTCAGTCATTAATCAAGAAAATGCCCTACAGGCTTGTACACAGGCTAATCTGTATAGGTATTTTCTCAGTTGAGATTTCTTCTTCCCAAAGGACTCCAGGCAGTGTAGAGTTGACCTAAGACTAGCCAGCACACCCACTCCCCAGGCTCACTCTGTAACTCTTAAGACTCTTCGGGGAGCTTCGCCACTAGACTTCTGACATCCACAACACCTTTGGCACACACCTGGCAGTCACTAAAGCATAGCTGACAATTCCTTCAGATGCAGGACTAGCGAGAGAGAGTGGCTTATCCAAATCCCAGCTAACTGTGGCAAGATCGGAAAAAGAGACTTGGCTTCAAACTCCTATTCCTGAACCCTCTCTGGTCTACCGACTTGCCCCATAGGGGTCACTCTAACCAGGCATGCTGTGTTGAGTGTTCAAGGCTACTCATGGCTGAAGGTGACTGGTGAGTACATCTGGTCCAGCCCATTTACAACCCAAGGCACATAGATTGTGTATATTCTTGCTTGTATACATTCTCATGACTACTGATCCTTCCAAAGACACCAGAGGCACTTCCTCTCAAAGACACCCAATGGGGAGTTTTTTCTTTTCGGACCAAGATATCCAAAGGATTCCAAACCACAAGTCCATTTGTAATTCAAGCATGTGCTGCTCTTTTTCTCAATGTTTACTGACAAATCACTCCAAGACCTGACCATTGGAACTTCTCTCCTTGTTTTCAAAAGGGCTGAAGATATGTGTTGATTACAATTAAGAAAAGTGTCCAGCAAGAGTCAAATAGTACCCACGAGACCTGAGCCTCAGCCCTGCCCCAGCTTCCTGCCCATTGAGACTGTGGAGACAATGGCCCTATTCACCCAAGGAGACTCTAAAACAAGAAACACGGGTAGGTGAAAGAAACGTTAACTTGCTGAGTCAGGTGCCCCCCTCCCCCAATTAATTTCAAGTCTGCTTTACCCATTTTTGGGGCACAGAATTTCAGGATGAAGTGGGTCCTGAGAACAGAACAGTCTAACTAAACTCCCAAAAGCCCTAGGAAAAGGCATGTGGTCCCAATCAATCAAAATTGAGCAAGAGCAAGCAAGACCAGGGCCATGGTTTGTAGACCACAAGGGCTCCATTTGGAGCAATCTTCTGGGGGGTTAAATAGGCCTGCTGTTACTGTATTCAAAATCTTTCATCACATTTTAAGGCTTCACTCCCCACCCCACCACTCCCTCCTGCAGGGAGCGGGTTTACAGCAAGAGCTCCCTCTTGGCTCCGTGGAGGCCAAGAGAAATATGCTTTTTGAGAAGTGGCACTTCAGTATGGAGAGGTCATTGATGGGAGCTTAAATAACGATGCGCCAGGAGACATTATTTCTTGTAAACACGTCGAACATGCTTTTTCCTCTTCAAGGCATGAGTTGGCGAGAGCTCTTTAAGGCTTCTGTTGCTCCACACTTTGGTTACCCAGTGTGCTTCCAGAGGCTTCCCCGGGGCTCGTTACAGAGACTGTGGTTTTACTCTGGACAGGGGGGTGGGGGGAGGTTCTTAGGTGTTGGATGTACATTTGTGAGAATTCTTCTCTCTCAGATGTGTGGAAAGTAGGGAGAACACGTCTCGGCCTTGGAAGCTACTCAAGCCCCCTACCCTTTAATTCTTTCACACCTGTCCTTCAGTTGGTCAGTAACCCCTTCCTCAAAGGTAGTCTTCCAACTCAAGTCTACTTCGCAAAGAATGGATGTTTAAGGCTTGTGGGGGGGAGAGGGGTGGACTCACTCACTCTATTACCCTCCTTTGGGTTCTAAGTCTTCCACTAGTCACACGTGCTGTATGCAAATTTAAAATAAATTTACAAATTCCTCTCTCTGTATCCTGCTGGTCCACACCTAAACGCCAGGTGTGTTTAACCTCTCTTCTTGCCTTCTTTAGATTTGCTTCTTTTGGTCTAAGTCATGGCCCTCATTTCGCCCAACTCTTTATTGGCGTTTTTTTTTTCTTTAATTATCTAACTTAAATTTAATTTCCTACTTAAAAGCCTTTTGGCTTATCTTGTAATATTTAATCCTACACCTGGCTTCTCTATGAAAATGGTCAAGATCCCTGTAGCTCCCAAGGACACCCACTTCTTCCCAGGTCCAGGCGCCTGTCTGCACACTGTTCAATTGAGTTATTCTGTTTTCAGCTTTAGGATATTTCTTGTTTTGGTCTGTGGTGGTTTCAGTGAGAATAGTCCCCATAGACTCGAGTGTTTAAATGCTAGGTGCCCAGTCAGTAGAACTAGGATAGGATGAGTAATTGCCAATCAGTCGGTCAGTCCCTCCCTGCCCCTCCCTGCCCCTCCTTTCCTCCTTCTTCCCTCTTTCCCTTCCTCCTCCCTTCCCACTGCCTATGGATTGGGATGTAAAGCTCTCCAGTACATGACTGACGGCTCCCCACCATGATGATTTAACCCTCTAAAACTGTAAGGAAGTCACCAATGAAATGCTTTTCTCTTATAAGAGTTGTCTTGGTTGAGGTGTCTCTTCACAACAATAGGACAGTAACTGAAGAGCCTGTTCTTTCATTATTTCACTCAGAAATCAATCTTCAACATGCTAGGTGTCTTTGAAATCCCCTTCTCATCTAAGCTTGTTAAATGCAATAAGCTCTACAAGTTTCTCACTGTAGCTATATAATTTTCAATGTATTTGTGGCACATGGCATCAAAGTTAAAAACAATCCCTGGCCCTCCTTATGGGAGGATTGTGTAGCTCACTATTGGCATCAAGCTTGGCATTGTGATTTATGTCAGTCATTGAAATGTGAGCCTCTGTAATCTGTGCCACCTCTGAGCAGAAATTTTGAACACACTGCATTATTCCACTATTTTCTCTTTCATGCAAGCATCTTGTCTCTTCTAGAAGACAATTTTATTCAGTGTCGGTTGTACCGCTCCCAATGCATAGGAAAGCTGAAGCAGAGTTAATTCCGTAAGTTCTGTTCGTGACTGAAAAATAATGAATCGTGTCTCTGGTACTGTTTGGATTTGCTTGTTACTGAAACGTAACTTAGATTGACCTTACTGATAGGTTGTAAATGTGTACAGCTGTCACCATGGTAATTTAACTCTCCTCTCTCTCTCTCTCATTCTGTCTTCACAGTAAACTTATTGGCTGATTTTTACTTTGTCCATCCTACTGCTAATGAAGCAAGCAAAAGAACAAGAGACATTAAAACCCAAGGCTGAGCAAATTCTAAAAGTCAAAATAGGGCAAATCAGATTAAATTGTGTGGAGGTCTGAATGAGAATGGCTGCCTAGGCTCATATATTTTCTTGCTTATTCCCCGGTTGGTGAACTGTTTGGAAAGGATTAAAATGTGTGGACTTGTTGGAGAAGGTGCATCACTGGGAAAGGGCTTTGAGGTCTCAAAAGTCCATGCCAGGTCCAGACTCTCTCTGTCTCTGTCTCTGTCTCTCTCTTCCTGCTGCCTGTGGCCAGAATGTAAAGCTCTCGGTTACTTTCCAGCACCATGCTGGCTTCCATGATGTCATGCTCCCTGACACGACAATAACGGGGTAACCCTCTAAAACTAGAAGTAAGTCACCAATTAAATATTTTTTTTAAAAAAAATAAATAAGAGTTGCCTTTTTCATGGTTTCTCTTCATAGGGATAGAACAGTAACAAAGACAAATTGCATTTTTGTAGCAAATCCTTCACTCTTGCCACTATAGCAAGTATTACAGGTATCCTTCGAAAGCACATGTTCTAGTCCCCAGTCCCTACAGATGTGGTCTTTGTCCTAGTTTCTTTTCTGTTGCTGGGATAAAACACCCCGATAAAAGCAACTCAGGGGACAAAGGGTTAATTTCAGCTTGCAACTCCAGGTCACCGTCTATCATTGTGAGGAAGTCAAGATAGGGACTCGCATAGCTGCTCAAGTCACATCTCACTTAAGAGGTGAGAAAAATTAGTGTGCACATGCTTGCTTGCTTGCTTATACTCAGGTCAATTTTTCTTCTCTTGTACAGCCCAAGATCTACTGCCTAGGGAGTGATGTCGCCCACAGTAGGCTGGGTCTTCCCACCTCGGCTGGTGTTAGGAATCAAGACAACCTCAACCTCCCATAGACATGCCCACAGGTCAACTCAATATAGATGATATCTCACTGAGATTCTCTTCCCAGATGATTCTAAATAATCCCGAGAGGACAACCAGAGCATCACAGCCTTTTAAACTTTGCAAAGTTATTGTGATATCATCAGAGGAGTTTCCAGTTCCACAAGGATGGAGCCCATATAAGAAGAAAAGAGAGGCAGGCACAAACAGGGAGAATGTCATGCGACAGCAGAGTCAAAGCTCTTAGGACCAAACAACACCGAGAATGATTGGCAATAATAGAAGCTAAGAGAAAGGCCTGTGCCAAATTTACCCTAGACCTTCAGAGAGAGAATAGCCTTGCCGCCACTTTAATTTTAGACTCCTGGCCACAAAGGCTGTGAGAGAATAAACACCCGCTGATGTAAGCTGCCTTATTCAGAATCGTTTTATGGAAGTCCTGGGAAACTTAAAAAACTACCAGTGTCTTAATTCCTGGGCAGAAATTTCCAGAAACTCTCGCAAAGTAGGATGGGGAATGGATATAGCCTATCTGAAACCCCATAATTCTTCCAGAGACAACCAAGTGTCAGTCTTATGTGGTTCATTTACAAGGTCATAATGGGGTAGCTTACACAGAAGAGCTTTGTTTCTCAAGTTCAAGACCCAAGTTCAACAGGGTTCATTCCTCTGAGGCTTCCCTGTGAGGCTTGAGATGGTTTTCTCCTCTGTGTGGTCTCACAGGTCTTCCTCTTAGACCTGTCTGGGTTCCAATCTTCTCTTTATGCATAGGCATAAATGATATTAGATTAGGGCTTGTTCTAATTTATTTATCTGAATTACCTATGCAGGAACCTTCTCTCTTAAGGGCCACATTCCAGGGTATTAGGGTAGATTTTAACTCATGAATGTCACAGTGGCTACAGGTCATCTCGAGTCACTATCTCATGTTTATGAGTATCTAAGGACCTTCTCATGATCCTAGAATGCACAGAATGGCCACAACAGTAGTGAGGATTGGATCCCAAGAATACAAAAATAGCCCCAAAGACTTCTGAAGTAGCCAGCTGTATCCCTAAATCTGACCGCCAAGACTATACCAAAATAAGCCCATCCTTCTTCTTTCCAGTTCTCTGCATTGGTTCCAGATTCTTTGCCTTGTTCTGTGTCTTGCTGTTCCATCTCCCTTCTTGGCTTTAGAAATCTTAACTACAACTAGATTCTCCTTTGGGCTGTGATAACTACTGACATCATGGTTAAATTTCCTACCCATATCACATTCTCTTTGATCCCTTCCTTTGGCACAACCCCTTCTACCAGGAAATTCTCCCTCTAGCCTTCTGGTACCTCCAACCTTACAATCAAAACTGAAAGATACATTTTGAGATCTATAGCTAGACATGAACGTGCACCTACACAGCTCTCGATTGCTTTCATATGATCATGAGTTTAGCTTTTTCTCCTTATTAGGAACATGGACTCTGGGGTTCTGAATGTCTGAGTCCCTGGGATAGTGCTTCTTCACTGTAGCAAATTTTATTTGGGAAGATAGAAATAAGTACATTGGTGCTCTGGTGGAATGGAAGACTAAGGATCGAGAGTGATGGAGGAGGGGTCAGTTATTCTACTTCAGATGGCTGGGAAAGATGCATCTGCTACCAGGGCTTTGAAGAAGAAGTCAGAAAAGGCAGAGGAATAGTCTTGGAACTTTGTGAGTGCAGGAAGAAGTAGGCAGTTCAATGGATCCTGACACGAGAATACACCTGGTTTAGCAGGGTACCGAAACGACAAATATGAACCAGCCTAGGGAAGGTAAAACAGGAGCAGGCTGGGACCACTTCTGTAAGGGCTTTTACTTGGAGTGACCATGGAATCTCCTGAAAGTCTTGACTGAAAAGTGACACAGACAGATGGATGTTTCCCAAAGACTCTCTGGTTCTCTCATGTGACTATAGGTCACAGGAGGCAGAAGAGCCAGAAGAGGGTAGCGGTTCTAGGCAACCACGGAGGTGGTTTCCACTGGGCACTGGCAACGGAGGTGGAAGAAACACAGGCTGGGAATGTGCCCTGAAAGCGCAGCACACTTGGGCTGTGAGAGAGAAAGATCAGGAAGATGAGGAAGAGCCAGGAGAAGGGGTGAACAAAGAGGAAGTAGAGAAAGCAGAGGGGGATGCGCTGGCACCAGATAAATCATCAACAACGGGGAGCAGTAGGTATGCCAAATGCTAGTCCTGGGTAAGAGCCTTGAAGTAAAGAACGGAGCCTGGATCTCTAGGATGGTGCTAGTGAAAACAGGAGTTTAGGGGGTTGGTGTGAGAGTAAGGGACAAGAGTCAAAGGGTGCCCAAGTACAGAACAATTAATAGTGGAAGTATTTAAATCTGAGAAGCTTAACATCTGGGGTTCACGGTCTTGTGTCAGTGCTGAGGTCTAGGGCGGAGAGGAGCCAAGGGTGTTGTCTCGTTCTCCCTGGTGCTATGGGTGAGTAGAGAGAGGTTCATGAACCTCGTGCCCTAGCCCCACAACGGCCTGAATTCTGCAAAAGCCTGTGAATGTGTGCTTTTCTCAAAATGGAATTGCTTGAGTACTTCCTACATTGATTCCCTTTGGTCCAAGTTTGGTTTTAATCTACATCAGGGATTTTCCTAAAATTGTAGGGAAGCATGTCTCGTCATGCCGTTCGCTACTCCTAGAATGCCGTGTCCTTGATATCTGGCAATAATTTATATCGCATGCAATTTCTGGGAGTGTGGTTGGAAGCACACTGGCACAGAGACTAATTGGGGCAGTTCACCTGGTTTTTGCTTTCGTTCCCACAAAGGACTTAGAAAGCTCCATGACTCGGGCTCTCCTGCTAAGATTCTGAGGTCCTCAGAGACACCACTCAGCCCCACCCCTCCCTGGCTTCTTATGTGCTGCTTTTCAGGGCAGAGATGATCATGTCAAGCACATTTTCACATCCTGGCAGAGGTTTTTAAATGAAGCTAAAATTCTAGATTGGCTTCTAGACTGGCTTACCAGTTACTGAGAGGGATGTCTGGGACACTTCAACTTCTTAGCCAGGAGTTTCAAAAACTTACAAACAAGTGTTCCATTGGCCTTAGTGAAGCAATGTTATGTCACTCTGAATAGCATTTTCTCTGACCCATGACCTGGACTGAACAGATCACTCTCCTTTCCAATATTAATTCTATGGGAAATTACCAAGTCAAATGTGAAATTGCCTGCCAAATAAACTCTCATTCTCCAGAAAGCTCCCCAGAAAAACAAACTTAAACAGAATGTGCTCTAGCCACGTATACACTGTGTCTGCATTTTAACTAATATTAACTTGATCCACGCACACTGAACTTCAGAAAGATTAAGGAAAAAGGCAGATACAGCAATGGAAGCCATACTTCTGCCTGTTCTCTCGTTCAGATCTAAGCTTCTCCGCTTTCTCATAGCCAGGCAGAGAGGTACACATCTGTGATTCCAATAGCAAGGAAGGGGGTTGAGGCAAGAAGATCAGGAGCTCAGAGCTAACCTGGGCCACATGGCTCAGTCCCAACAAAAACATGTCTTCGTGCACCTATGATTAGAAGGAAATTCTCCACTCTGTCCCTTACAGCAGGTTAGGAAACTACTTCTGGATTCTTTCTGTCTGAATCAGTCCAGTTCCTCCCCCCCACTCCACAAGCTCACACCTAAATAGAATACCATAGCAAAATACCTCAGGCTGAGTGCCTTAAACAGTAGGAACTCATTCACAGTTTGGGAGCTAGCCGTTCGCGCATAAAGAGACACCAGACTTGGTTTCTCCTCAACTTTGTCATAACCTTGCCTTTTCTCTATACACGCCATACACCAGGTGTCTCTTCTTCTTCCTCATTGTCTCCTCTTCCCCTAATTCTCCCCCTCCTCATTCTTCCTTTCTCCCCTCCTTCTCCCCTCCCCCCCTTTTTGAGATGTGGTTTCTCTGTGTAGCCCTGGCTGTCTTGGAACTCACTCTGTTTCGAACTCATAGAGATCCACCTGCCTCTGCCTCCTTGTATTAAAGCCTTCAAGCTCACAACACATCCTGGTATATTTTACAATAGTAGTAGGTATCTAGTCTCTGAGCGGCTCTTTTCCTCAAGCGCAGTGTAAACCTCCTTGGTGAAAACCCTTGTTTTAAGACTGTGATTATAGCAATCAATTGATTGATCTTAATCACTATCAGAATTTTGTTTACAAATGTCCTGTGGGAAACGCCTTGGTGGGGGTGATGATCCACACAGTGGCTTCTTCCTGATAGATGGGGCAGGAGAACCCCTAAAGTTTCTTAAAAATAAGTTCGTTTATTTATATTCCATTGACTGTTCTCAAAAATTCTGTCCCTAGGGAGTCTCAGCCATTTGTTAATGTCTATATGAAAGCCTCTCTAGAAGGCTGTATTGATCTGGCTTTTGTTGCTATCGTGGAATGTCCAAGGCTGAGAGCTTTATAAAGAAAATTAGCTTGTTTGGTTTACAGTCCTGGAGGCTGTAAGTCCCGGATTGGGTAGTTCCCTTGATTTGGTCTTTCTTGAAGTCTTGATGGCACTTGGCATCATGGCAAGAGAACACATGGAAGAAATAAATCATATCTCACGTTAGAAATCCAGAGAACATTCAAGGACCAGGCTCAAGTGTCTATGCTAAGTCAATCTTGTGAGAACTCATGGGTTCCATGAGACCTACGGTAATTTCTCTCCTGAGAGCATGTCCCTGCAGTGTCCTAAGGGCTTCCTGGCAGTCTTCACCTTTGAAAGCTTCCACAGCGTTTCTCAGCCTAGCTACATTGAGGACCAAGCCTCCAGCACACAAGCCTTGTGGGACACACCACAGTTAAACAATATACGGGGGGGGGCAGTCCTAACATCTCGGACTCCCAGACACCACTCATTTCCATATCTGCACCTAGTAGCACCTACCCAGGAGGGGTCTAGACCTGGCAATTTATCTTATTTTATGCTACGGCTGAGGACACAGAGGCTGAGGGCAAGAAGACAATTGTCAAAGTCCTTCCTGGAAGGGCTCCAAGTAAGTTCTTCTGACTCCAAGGTCAGCCATGTTTTCCTTCTAATAACCCATTAGCCCTCATTATGTGAAATTAGAAATATCCCATGCAACGGAGTAAACATAGTTTCTCTTGTGAAGTCTGAGAAATCCAAACAGCCTATCTTTTGGTACCAAGTGACCCACCCCACAATTCTGTTGGCTTATAAAATGCTCAAGTCCTATGTTTAGATAGAATTCTCACTGGATATATTCTTCCTTCTATTTAAGCGCAAATGGAATCTCTCAACATCAAGTGGAAAAACCGTCTAAATGCGTCCTTCAGTCAGCTACAGGACAGTGGAATGATGTAAGTGGATTTCATGGTCTGAAAATTCTTCCCCGAAACCACGGGTTTACTCCTCAGGTGTTAGATGAATCATGCCCAAAGGCGTCTGTGCATAAACACGGGTCTGGCTGGCCACGCTCCATCTAGCATCGCCTCTAAAAGCAAACAGAAGGGCAGACTTTCCAATCAGATCATGTATTTGCCTGAAAATCTATAGACAGAAGGTATGTGTGGCCTCTTCCTCTGACTAGCCTTAGTGGCAAAATTAGGGTGAGATCTTTGTGTGCTTGGAGCGATAGTCTCTCCCCGTGGGATAGCGTTCTCTCTTGAGAATACTGGGACACAGAGCCTGAGGTTGTAGCACATGCATGGGATCACTTAGCCCATATCCCCTAGAGATCCAGAGCGTGGAAAGAAGGTGTGTGTTTGCTTGACAGAAGCTTCATGAAAATTCATCCTTGTGCCATGTCGGGCATGTGGCTCTGGAAAACAAAGTCCAGCCACATCACTGGCTGCATGTCTGTGTGGGCTTGCAATAGGCCCTTTTGACGGGCTAGAGTCAGACTTGATAAACTGGATTTTGTTCATTCTGCACTGCAATTGAAAAAAAGCTGCACGTGGCAGCTTATGAATTGTGTCTCCCAGCAGGCGCTGAAAGACAAGTGGAGAGGGGGTGGCCAGTGTGTGTGAAGCCCCCCTGCAGAATCGGCCTGGGGCATACAATAACATCTATGTGTAGCCCAGAAGCCTGCAGACTGCTTCCAGCGAGCGAACGACCACGGGCAAGCAGGCCGAGGGAAGGTCAGAGAAGCTTTTGTTAACTGTTTATCTTAGAGACTGGTTTGTCTGTAAGGGGGGGGGACAAACAAAGTCCTTGCTTGTGTGCGGCAGCCTAATTTTTTTCTCCCGCATATCTCCATTTCTAGTTTTTCCAAAGTATCTATTCCCTTTAATTTGTGGAGTCAGCTCAAGGTGAGTTTGTGTACACCTGGGGCAAGACAGAAATCCCAGGGTGCTCAGCCCCTTCCTGTTACCACCCTTTACTGAGTTACTCCAATAGCCGGAATGCACAGCTAAAGACACCAGTACCATGTGTTCAGACTCCTTTGGCTTTGGAGTTTTGTAAAGCTATCTAATGAGATATCAGTTCTCAGGTCTTGTTTGGCAATGTCATTTCAAAGTTCTTCCTGAGTTCAGGGCAGGTAGTGAAGTCCCGCCATGACTGCATGCTTAGCCTCCCTGGATAGCTGGTTGGCAAAAGAAAACCCCAAACTTTCTGGACACCTCTTGCTGGTTTTGCAAAGTTAGATGAGCAAAACAGAAGCTGGGAACCCAGCTGCAGGAGCAGGAAGAGGCTGTAGGATTTATCACGCGGAGGCTCAGTTTTCTGGAATCACCTTTGGCATTCTGGCAATCCTAGACAGAGGGAGGTCATCTTTAGCCAAATTCACTTTTCCCAGAGGAGCAGCTGGAATTCTATCTGCTCATTAGGGGTTGTGCTTACTTTTTGCCATTCCCCTGTCCCTCGTTTCATAGATGGTAGGCAATCTTAATTCCACAACAAAAATGATTCGTCTCTGTATCATGTTACCTGGCCCAAAAAGGCCAAAATAGAGAGTAGAGAATACTGGAGCATGAACTAAAATGTCCCTTCCAAGCTGTCTAGAAACAAGGTTCCCTGCCTGGGCATAACTGTCACAGTTTTCCCATTGATAAGTCAGTCTGCAAGAATCCAGGCATCAGCAAAAGGACAGAGGGACTTGGTGTGGATTCACGGAGCCCTGTCCATCTTCTACACCTGAACTTAGAAAATGCAATGTTATTTTTTTTTAAATCTCTGGAACAAGCAACAATAACCACTTTAAAAAATTTCCAACTTGCATCTATTGTTATGGTCATCTCTTCTGTTTATAGACAATTCGAAACAGTTCCTTGGGAGGACGCTTGTGGCAAAACACAACTGTGACAAAAGGAAAGCCTTAGCTGCGACCATAGGTTCTTGCCTGTCTTTGATGCCAGAGAACAGCTGTGCCCTCCCCTCCCAGAAGTGGACGTGGTAGGTACTCACCTGTCATTAGAGTGTAGTAATTGGGATAGGAGAGGCTGGGGAAGTCTGGAGTCAAGTAATCCACTTTGACTCCCCTGCTCACAATCTCTCTGAAGCCAGGCAAGGATGCCAGGACCTCCTCACTGATGTAGTCTGAGCGAAAGCCGTCCAAAAGAAACACCAGGAGCTTCCGGTGAGCAGAAGCTGGCCAGACCAGGCTGAGCCCAAACACCAGCAGGACAGCCCCGAGCTTTACTGCCATGCTGCCAGGGGCCTGTCAGAGCTGGCTGGCACCACTGTCCCCTGTGAAGCCCAAGGATGGAGAGCCTGGAGCTGTTCTCTTGTCTAGGGGCTGGACCTCGAGCTGCTGCTCTTCCTAAGCCAACTTCACTTGCGGGGATTTAAAGGAACAGCACTCCATTTTTTAAAAAACGTTCCTGTTCACCCCTACCAAGTCCAGAGACTGACCCCTTCTGCACAGGCTGTGCTCTCTGACACCCTAAAATTAACACGAAGGGAGAAAGCAAAACCTCGTTGTTTTGGTGAACGGTCTATAAATATAAACATCCGCGAAGAGGCGAAGGCTTGGAAGATGACAAGGTCAACACCTAAATTTGCAATTGTGCTGACCAAAGGGAGGAGCTGGGGAGAAGGGAAATCTTTGAACTTGTGCTGCCTGATTTAAACCTTCTGACCTCTTCTCTTAATCATTCAGTAACCCCAAACTCTTAACTTAGAATATAAACTAGAGGGTGTGAACATTTAGGCGGGCTCTGGTGAGCTATGAAGTCCTGTCACAGCCATAGACTTTGAAAACAAATGACTTATCTAGGTCTCTTCTGTTGATTTTTGTCTTCATATGCCCCGAAATGCAATGCTATTGTTTTATTTTTCAGATGCAAATAAACTATTGGTGCCTAGCACTCACCTGGAGGAGGCATTGCTAAACAGAGATGCTACCAGAGGAGCCAGAGAGAAGATTCTACAGCTGGATCTGAAGAGGTCAGACCTAACAGGTTCGTCTTGGGCAGCATTGCCCACGAGGCTGAAACAGAGATGGAGGATGCCACTTTAACATGGAAGAAGAACTTGAAACAACCAAGCAAGTCCAACACAGGAACAAGTAGTCAGAGGAGCCTCCCCCAGGAGGAGGGCTAGGAAGGGGAGAAGGTATAGGTCCTCTAGGAGATAGATGGTCAGGACGAAGTCCCCAGGTCACAGGAACTCTCTACAGTGTTTCTTCCATTTGGGGCAAAACTAAACAATATGTTTATGTAAAAGCTCATAAAATATGTGTAGCTACAGAAACAACTTAGAAAATATTGGGTTGTGTTGGCGTTATAGGGTGGCTTGGATCCTGAGGAGCTGTGCAGGCATGGTCAGCCTGCGGTCTCCCTCATCTCCACAGCTCTGACCAGCTGCTTGCCTTCTCCTGCTTCACCGTTCCCTCGTGTTGAAAGTCAAACCTTCACATGGCACCACGGATAAAAAGAAATTAGTCATCCAGGCGGTGGTGGCACACACCTTTAATCCCAGCACTTGGAAGACAGAGGCCATCGGATCTCTATGAGTTCGAGGCCTGCCTGGTCTACAGAGAGAGTGCCAGGACAGGCTCTGAAGCTACACAGAGAAACCCTGTCTTGAGAACAAACAAACAAACAAAAAGGAATTGGCCAACTGACATTTCAGTTGACTCGGACAAGAATGAAACTTTTTTTCTCCAATGAAAGAAAATGCTTTTATAATTAAATCCACTTTTTTCTTTTTAAAAATAGAAAAAGGGTAGTTTATTCTTAATGTGTATTAGTTTGGAAACACAATTTTATTCTTGCTTTGTTTTTCAAGACAGGGTTTCTCTGTGTAGCCTTGGCTGTCCTGGAACGTGCTCTGTAGACGAGGTTGGTCTTGAACTCACGGAGATCTGCCTTCCTCTGCCTCCGGAGTGCTGGGATTAAAGGTGTACACTACCACCACCTGGCTATCCAATTTTAGTCTTATCTATTTGAATAGTAATATATTG
>NC_022032.1:20253717-20262105 GCF_000317375.1 Microtus ochrogaster | reverse complement strand
TTATTATCTACCTCGCTTGTCTTTCTTTTGTCAGTCTTGGTAATATAGTTCCCAGGATTATTTATTCAATTTTCAGTTTACACACTGACTCCTTTATAGTCCTCTTAATTTCCTCAGTGTTTGTCTTTCAATATGTTGGTTTTATCTCTGCTTTGGGTCTTGTCTTACAACTGTTTAAATTATATTATTTTAATTAATAATTAATTAATTATGTGACCTTTGGGAGGGGGTCACAGATCAGATATTCTGCATAGCAGACATTTACATTGCAATTCATAATAGCTGCAAAATTATAGTTATGAAGTAACAATAAAGACAATCTTATGGTTGGGGGTCTCCACCACATGAGGGACTGTATCGCAGGGTCACAGCATCCGGAAGGCTGAAAACCTCTGCCATACAGGAACACTGCTTACTGCCTTCTCCCTCACAGTATCTCAGCTTGCTGTCTTATACATCCCATGACCACCTGTCTAGAACTGACACCACCCACACTGGGCTTGACCCTCCCACATTGATCATTAATCAAGAAAATGTCCTCCAGGCTTGCCTGCAGGCCAATCTACAATTCCCCAGTTGGGCTTCCCTCTTTCCAAGTGATTCCAGTTTATGTCAAGTTGACAAAAATCAACCAGACCAATTACTAACTGGGTTCATCTGTCCAAAATAAAAGCCTAACATTCTAGAAAATGCTTGCAGGAAAATAGAAGAGACTACATTAAGACCTTACATTTTCTTTTCAGAAAAGAACCTAAGAAAAAGTCTCAGATAAGTAAATCTAAATCCATGGTCCACATGGCTTCTGATTCTGGCTTTTGGAATCATTCCACTGGGGAGTCAGCTGGTACCACTAATACCTTACCTTTGACCCAGCAGACAAATCTGGGATCCAAACTGAGAGAACCATTTTTTCCCCTAACAGTTCCCATCCAGGTCTACCCAAGACAGGACTGGATTTGAGAGACACAAGTCTGCCTTTTTATCTACACAGATTGTGGAGGACTGCCCATTTCAGGCCCTGTCACTGCAGACATGTCTCTGCGTACTCCTAGAGAGAGCAGTGTGGGCCACTTTGCTACAATTCCTGGATAAGGTGTTGGGATATTTAGAGTACAATAAATCTGCCCCCTGCCCCCAGGAAGGGAAGCTTCCAGATATGAAAGCAGAGACCTTTCCCTCCTGATCTCTCAATGGGATTCAATTTGGAAATTCAACCTTGAATATTTGTGACACAGAGTGATTCTAACTCTGAACGTCAACTTTCTTTAAAAGCGGGGGAGGTGGGTGGGGGACTTGGAGATGAAAAAATGGTTCAGTGGTTAAGTGCACTGACTTTTTAACCAGTGTAGGAAACCAGCATAGAGACAGCGAAAATAGTATAAAGCCCACCTTAAATGTAGGCTAGCACAATGGACCCTCCAGACATTGTCCACTCTCATATTGAGTGCTCCACCAGAATGTTCTTTGTCCATACCCACTCTCAGCCTCTTCTGTTCTGATTGACAGCCCTCACTTAGCTATCCACAACCATCTGTAACTCTAGTCCCAAGCATCCAATTCCCCGTCTGGCCCCCATGGGCATCACACAACCATGGTGCATGGATATACATATAGGTGAAACACTCATATGTATAAACTAATAAAAAACATTTTTTAGAAAGGGTCTTACTTTGTGTGTTGTTTCCAATACACAAAAGCAAGGAAGTATTTCCTTTAGAGAAAATCGTGTGTAGATATACCTCGATTTATGACAGTATTATATTCCAAAACTCCAAACCTATGAGGCAGAAGTATCAAAGGTTGAAAATTCAATCAATACTTTAGACCTACTAAACACAGCTTAGCACCACAGTGCCCCACAGGGTATCATTACGTCACATCAGTGATCACAGAGTGTCTGCCACCCTGCTGTGGCTTCCCATCAGCTCTTCAGTCTTTGTGAAAGACTGTTGAAAGAATTTAGATGAGATAAATTGAACACGGTCTAAAAGATATGCTGGGCTTGCTATAAAATGAAGTACTCACAAGGGCCGATAGTAGGCAATGGCAAAATGAACCCTTGTACAGGGCAAACTCTCAGGGCTGAGAGCGGGTGTGACCTCAGAACATTCTGGTAGAGCACTGTGGTATGTAACTGGCCCCCATAAGTTCAAAGAGAGTGGCATTATTAGGAGGTGTGGCTTCGCTGGAGTTGGTGTGGCCTCAAAGGAAGTGTATCACTGCCGGGATGGGCTTTGAGATTTCCTTTGCTCAAGCTACACTCAGTGCGACACTCAGACTCCTTCCTGTTGCCTGCAGATCAAGCTGTAGAACTCTCACCTACCTCCCGAGCACCTTGTCAGCCTGCAGACCACCATGCTTCGGCCATGACAATAATGAACTAAACCTCTGAACTATAAGTGAGCCTCCATTACCTGCCATGGTCACGGTGTGTCTTCACAGCAACAGAAACCCTAACTAAGACAAGAACTCTTTCAAAAGGACGAGAGAGGACAATGACGGATAAGGTCATTGTGCTAGCCTACATTTTTGGAAGGCCTCACCCTATTTCCAGTCTCTATGTCAGTTTCTACAGAGGCATTTTCCTGGCAAGTGATTAACAAACTCTTTAGAATTAACTTTTAAGGGGAAGTCTCTCTATCAGAAAACCTCCGCATAAATAGAAATCTTATAAGGATTAATAGAAATCTTATATTTAGTTATTAATGACATTTTGGCAGCCCATATACATGTTTCCACTCCAGATCACAGATCTGACTCAGATGCTATTCTTTGGATCAGCAGCCAGAGTTTTACATCATCAGTTCCTGGTTTGACAGGCAGCTGGTTATGAGGGAGGAGACCATCCCTAATGACCGTGGAGTCTGCTAATACCTAACCAGCTATGTAACACCGAGAGCACATTGCTAATTCCCAGCTTTGAGCACCACACAGCATACTACTGACGTGGGAGAAGAGCAGACACAGAGCTCAGTTTCCAGGGGGTTCATATCACTCAGATAGTCGTATGTCAACACTGAACAATGAAAAGACAGCAAAGTTCTATAAGGAAAAAAAATCATAGATTCGCCTCTACTGAAACCGGAGTCATTGGAGCTGGGGAGAATGAGACAGATAGACAGACAAACAGACAGACAGAAAGACAGACACATGCATATATATACATATGTATACATACACACACAATAAATATATATGCACACATTCTCACAAACATGAATATATACATGTGCATACACACCCACACAAAGAGAGAGAGAGAAAGAGAGAGAGAGAGAGAGCTCAAAAAACTTGAAAAAGAAAGCATTAGGGAAAAATTTCTCAGTAGATCCAAGTGACTGCCAAAGGTTATTTAATAGTATTACAACAAGCCAATTTCTTAGTTTGGTAACAGTACTAGGTTTCATTATAGTGATAAAAATGGAGTTTATGGGAACCATCTACATTGTGCTGAAAATCCTTCAGGAAATCTAAATTTTTTTTCATAATACACAGTTTTTTGTTTTGTTTTTAATTGTGATTAGAATCCTGGTCATCAGTAGGAGGTCGTAGGGAGGATAAAAGTGTCTTTGAAAATACCAAACAATAGAGTAACAACTGCCCATTGTTTAGAAGCTAGGAGGAAGGCTTTCTCAAAATGTATCTAGCCGGCTACCTTATGAACCAAATCTGCAATTACTTGCTTTTTGTCATAGCAAAGTGTCTTAAGTGTCCTCGCTAAAGCAGGAGGAGATTGTCTGTAGTATCCAGACAGCTTATAATCCTTAACCCAAAGCAAGCAAAGCAACACACTCAGGTTTGTTAAAGGAACCCATGGAAAGCATAGTTAGTCCCTGGAAAATATGAGCGCCATTTTTCATAGGAGTTTTGTTCACCCGCTTGCCCAGGGAAGATAGTCATTACCCTTGCCTGTCTCACACTGACACTGGTAAATGCTCAGCCAGTATGAACAGATTGTGTTGATTCTCAGAGCTAGAATACGGCTCATTGATATTCCTTCCTGTGAAATAAAGGTCTGTTTCAAATTAAAATGCAATGTCCATATACTGGAGCAATCACAGCTCATCACACCAGTTATACCTGAAAAATAGAAGGCGATATGCACAAAAATTAGACAGAGAGGATTAGCACCTCGGATAGAATATATGGTGAATACTGAAATATCAGTAAAGGAAAAAAATATGAAAAAAGGGGCAGGAGACACGAAGAGCCAAGTAGCAGAGCAAGAACAGCAAATGGCTAGGAAAGTTACTAAATGTTCAGTCTCACAGTAGTGAGGAAAATGAAGCAGTAAGTACAGACTTACCATTCCGTTGTCTGTCAGGTTGGGACAAGAGGCTCTTCGATGATCCTGGCAGGATTATGGCGCATTTGAAAACTGAGTAGCAGCCGGGCGGTGGTGGCGCACGCCTTTAATCCCAGCACTCGGGAGGCAGAGGCAGGCGGATCTCTGTGAGTTCGAGACCAGCCTGGTCTACAAGAGCTAGTTCCAGGACAGGCTCCAAAGCCACAGAGAAACCCTGTCTCGAAAAAACCAAAAAAAAAAAAAAAGAAAGAAAACTGACTAGCATCAGCTGGTAAGTTCTGGCACTCGGCCCCCTCCTAATACTTCTGCTCCTGGGAACGTTCCAAGGAGCAGCGTGGACCCTACTCAGCAGCCCTGAGGACCAGTCAGCATTCTTCCGCCGTTCAGCACGCACCTTGGTTGTGCTCATTGACTTTCTTCTGTACTTCCATTTCCCTGTTTGTAAAATGAGTAAAACGAGGATCTTGCCGGTCATGGAACTCGCTCATGTAGACCACGCTGGGCTCAAACTCACAAGACATCCGCCTGCCTCTGCCTCCCGAGTGCTGGGATTGAAGGTGTGCACCACCAATGCCCCGCCCAGAGTGGATAATTTTTACGTAAAGAAAACCTTCAATATGTGGTGTCTGTTCGAGTTTCATTGTAGGACAAAAGAAGCTCAGGGGAGAAAAGGATGTGTGGGGCATACACTTCCGGGTCACAGTCCATTATTGGGGGAAGTCAGGACAGGAAGCCGGGCGGGAGCTTGAAGCAGAAACCACAGAGCATATGCTGCTTGGCTTCCTTGTAAAACCCAGAGCCGCCTCACAGGCAATGCTACCTCCCACAGTGATGAAGGGGGGCTCCTATGTCAATCAACAACCAAGACAAACTCTTACACATGTGACTTAGTCAGTCACTCCATTGAAACTCCTTTCTCAAGCCACTCTAGGCTATATCTTGCTGTCAGTTAAAGCCAACTAGTACAGCATTCCGATGATTGATATTACTCATGGAGCAAGTGGGAGCAACCTCCCAGTGCCTAGATTTTCCTGATGTTTCAGGTCCCATCCCCCTGCCCCACTTGAGGAGGAGATCTGTATCCTACACACCTGAATGCATTTGCTAAACTCCAGCAGACACATTCTGCTATGCCCTAGGGACATTCAGGTTGGCTTCCTTGCACATGGAGACAGGTCCCTAGGTATTCATTTCAGCACTGTTTGCTAAGATAAAATACTAGAAACAATTCTAAATATTGATTAACAAGAATATGCATCATTGATAGGTTTCATGCATGTTCAAATAGAAATTGTATAACTCTTCAAGAAGTAAATTAGATAAATATTTAGATTTTGGTTGAGCTCAGGGACACCATCCAGTGGTATAAACCAGTTACAGCTGGGTGCATGTAGCACACATGTTAATACTCAAGTATACAATAACACTCTACAGAGACAGCAAATGTGCAAGGGAAAGCCAACAAGGCGCTGCATCTTTGAACATAATGTTCTACTTGTCTAAAAAGTTGACAATCTATTACAATTCTGCACACCCAAAGGTTGGCTTATGGATATCATTTGTATTATGCCTTTTGTAGGCCAGACACTATTATAACATTTTTTTAAAAAATCAGCAGGTTTTGGTGATTAATTGAACATGTGGGTGGTGAGGGAGAGGGAAGGCCGTTGGATGACTCCCAAGGTTCTGCCTTAGATGACAGAATAGAGCCATTTGTCAAGATCTGGACTATAGGGAAATTGCCATCTTTAAGCGTTCACCCCATCACATAAATCAGAAAAAGGAGGGATGTTAAGCTAATTTAAACCATGATCCAAGGTAACAAAGGAACTATCTTCTGCATAGACGGAGGGAGGTGATCTGAGCAGGAGAAAAGAGCAAGCCGTCCTAAATCCCGCCTCAAGCTCTCTGATACAAATGACCCCGTGTTCTTCCTTTATGTCTTCACTGGATAAATAGATACCATCACAGATACAGAGAAAAGGCTAATTGATGGGTAGTTACGAATTATAAAGAAGTTGAAATGTTAAAAAAAAATGTTTAAAAATCAACCAACATGCTAATTCTTATTTCTTAGGAGAAGCGGGGGCAATGTTTGTCAAATGAATATGTTCGAGTTTACATTTAAACTGTAAAATAGGAAGGATGGCAGAGAGCAGTGTGCTGACTTCAAACTCCTTGATGAAAGAACTGCATGTCTTGGTTGTAGCAGAGTGAGACGATCTGATTTGGAGAAGGAACATGATTAGCAGCTGTAAACTCTCACCAGAGGCCCCCCTTCTCATCCAGCAGAGAAAAAGCGGAGCTTCAAATAGGCAGAGGAGTGTGCCTCGGGAGCATGAAGGGAAGCTGGTGGACTCCTCAACCTCACTCAACAGTCTCCTTCCAGACTTCGGATTTATCCCATCTCTCTTTTCCCCACCACCTTCTATGGTTTATTGCTGGAAATATGTCTATTCTTTGCTCCTAGTGGCTTAGGTATATATCCTTTATTTGAGAGTTTTGGGGTCACTATGCTTCAGAATGGAAGTATTTTTTTCTGATTTGAGAGAGGCATTTTACAGAAGCAGTTGTAATAGAGGCTGACACATCACAGGGTCATCAAGTTCGTTAATGTTGGCAACTAGTGGCTATTAATAACAGTCATTAAAATCAAGAGCATTATTACTGCAATATTTTTTTTCCTTTTTACCTATTTTTTTAAGGTCTGAAGATCGAATATTTTTAGAAGTGTTTTTTAGGAAGCTAATCATATATTTGACAAAAGTGTGTATGTATGCACACACGCATGTGCAGGTATGTGTGTGAATGAGTGTGTCATAATTTGGTGTCATAAATAGTCGCAAATAAAAGCATAGTAAGTATATGTCCCTTAGTTGGTACAGGTAAAATCAGAGTTTCCTATCAAATAAATGACTAAACATTGACCTCAGCTCCTTGCTGTGTTTTGAGATGTTAGATTTTAGAACCCAGAAAATTTTAGATTGACAGGAAGACAAAAAAGGTACCAGAGATTTCCTATATGGCCCCGGATGCCACATGCATAGCCTCCCTCATTGGTGTACACTGGTACATCCCATTGTCACATACGTGGTCATCGTTAACATCCAATTTCACTTTTGGTATAGTTTCTGTTAGTCTGAGAAAAATGTATGATAAGTGTCCACCATTGCAATTCCATGAGAGAGATTTTCAGTCCCCTGAAAGTCATGTATCTTCAGTATGTTCACACCCCTCCTCCCAAGAAAGCCTTTGCATCTACTGATCAGCTTACTGTCTTCGAAGTTTTACAGTGGTTGACTTCATTCACGTGGTCATGTTGGTCATGTTCATCTTTCCATGTCTTTTTACAGCCTCATACTTCACCTCCTTTCAACACAGAAAATCTCACCATCTGGACAGCACAGCTTCTGTGTCTCTTCACATAGTGAAGGACATCTTGGTTGCTTCTAAGTTTTAGTAAATATGAATGAAACTTCCCTAAACATCCACTCAGAGGCTTGAGTATAGACGTGAGTTTTTCTCTCCTTTGGGGAGATGCCCAGGACTGGATTTGCTGCATTGAATGATAAGAATCTGTCTTCCAAATGGCTATGCCATTCTGCCTTCACATGGCAGGAATGAATGTGATTCCCAGAAGCCCAAAGCTCACCGAAATTTGGTAGTAGCATCTCTCTATTGTCTCAGTTTGTATTTCCCTTACTTCACGATGGGCAGCCTCTTTTCTCATGCTTGCTTATCCATAACATTTTCTTTGGTGAAATGTCTGCTGAGGTCTTTGGCCCATGCCTTAATAGTTTGCTTGCCTTCTTTCTTGAAAGGAAGATTTATTTACTTCTTATCTTATGTGTATGTGTGTTTGCCTGCATGTGCACCACCACAGGGCTGGCTTGACTTGCCCTCTCAGTGGCCAGAAGAAGGTGTCAGATCCTCTGGATCAGGAATTCTAGCTAAGGTCACTCTGTTTCCCACTGAACCTGTCTTCCAGACTCACTGTATTCCTTATTAGCTGTTCCACTTCTGGAGCTAATTATCCTTCGCAGAACTTCCTCCTCCTCCTTCTCCTCCTCTTCTTCTTCTTC
>NC_022032.1:20252548-20253532 GCF_000317375.1 Microtus ochrogaster | reverse complement strand
ACAGGGTCTTATGTACCAGTCTGTTGTAGCTAAGGTTGGCTTCGCGGTCCCTATTCTCCTTCCTCCACCTCCCAAGCTCTAGGATTACAATAATGAGACAACCACACCCAGTTCTCTCTCTGGAAACTATTATACTAGAGTTCACATGAATATCATATTAGTTTAGCTTGTGGGAGGCAAGTTCTCCCTGTAGAAGTTTTATGTTTTAAAGTATACTGTGTCTGGAGCAAATCTCTAATAGAGGAAAACACACCCTCATTCCTCTTCCAACGACACATAATTGTGTCAGTGTTTAGCAAGCAGATGCCTTTGTTTCAGCCCGTGGGCATAGTGCCTGTGGCTGTGTGGAATCTTCAGGGTCTTGTTTTCTTATAGTGTAATTCTTGATAACATCGTGGGATTTCTTTTCACAAAATGCTCCTAAACAGAGGAAAAAATAAAAAATAATAATAAAAACAGATGTTTTGTTTTTTTAAGTATTAAGGCAATGGCTAAGATATTATAAAAACACACACAACATACACGTAGCACTCATTCACAAAATAAATACATTTTAAATGCTATTTTTAAAAAAATGAAAAGCAAAGGAGCTGGAGAGATGGCTCCACAGGTAAAGGCAACTTCCACCAAGTCTAGCAACCTCAGTTAATCCTGGATCCATATTGTGGAAGGAGAGAACTGACTCCCAGAATTGTCCCCTGACCTCCGCATGTGTGCTGTAACACGTGTGTATCTTTTACATGCACACAAAATAAATAATAACATGTAATTTTCTAATAAATAAGCGAATAATCAGAAACTGCCCCTAAACAGCAGAGGCGCCACTATGGGAGGATGCTCCCTGGGGAAATTAACAAGGGCTGTTTTCTGAGCTTTGCATGGGGTGGGGAGTGGCAATTAGTTCCTCTGTTGTCTGCCTGTGGAGCAGGCCTGGATACCATTCTTAAATATGAACAGCATTTGGGACTACCCGAACCCGCCCCC
>NC_022032.1:20236795-20251488 GCF_000317375.1 Microtus ochrogaster | reverse complement strand
CTCCAGAAATGGATGAGGCCCTACCATCACCCAGCTGCAGCCACAGGAGGCCCATTGCAGACTTCTAATGTCTGGAGCCACAAAATAAAAACTGATCTGAGTTGCCGGAAGCTGCTTGACCTGCAGTGGTTCGTTAGATGCAATAAGATACTGTTCTGTGCCCTAATTGCTATCCTGGGGGAAATTAGTTTGCTCAGGCTTTGTATTTATTCTTTTCCTCCCCCACCCCCACGTGTATGTGAATGTGGTGTGTGTGTGTGTGTGTGTGTGTGAATGTATGTATGTTTTTGCATGACTATGAGCGTCATGCACATGTACTAGTCTGGGCATTTATGTAAAGGCCTACCCTTACCGTCCAGCACGGGCCCCTACCCTTAACTGTCCAGAACAGGCCTTGATTGGGAACTGAGACCTAATCTTGCAAGAAGCACTGGCAGATATTCCCCCACCTGCCTGCATTCCAGAAAGGCCTAGAATGATGGGGAAGCACTCAGTATGTTTAATCCAGTATTGCTTAGGAAAAAGAGAGGTTCTTCACAAACTTCATTCAGCACTAGAGAGAGCTAAGACCCTGTACAGTAGCTAGGTCCTGACATGAGAGGGTGGATTTCCCTGGAACTGTTAAACATAACTGGACCTCTGTCTTCGACTGTGCATAGAACATTCTAGAAATCTGTCACCATTACCTTCAGTGGGTGCTATCAAGCTCCCTCCCCTAGGACTCAGATGCTTCACGAGGAGAATGCAGCACTAGATCCCTGATCAATGAAGTCTTTGACATGGAGGAAGGAATATCAGCTTGTGGAAGTAGTGCTTGGTCTGCATTCTGTGATGCTAACAGAATGCCGGGAGCCAGGAAATTGACAAAGGAGAGAAACTTATCAGATGACAGCTCTGGACATTCAAGACGCAATAAACATAATAATAATAGTACATAATACATAATAAACATACATAATAATAATAAACACACATTATAATCTGACAAAGGTTTGCTTGTGCATCACATGGTAGAAACAAGAGGACAAGAAAGGGCAGGACGGGAGCAGGTAAATTCTCCTTTTTCTCACGGCACCACCCGGACCCATGTATGTGGTGTCTCCCTCCACCTCCTCTTAAAGGATCCCCTGCATGTCCAATTACAATGATTCATTTTTAATTTTCTCACCTCTCTAACAGAAGCAGCCTAAGGAAGTAAGGGTATACTTGGCTCAAGCTCAGAGGGGAGATCCATCATGGCCTGACAGTGTGGTACAGAAGACATGGAGGCTGGAGGAGCTTGGTCTGTGGTGGCAGTAGCTTGTAACGTTGCTTGTTCACATCTTGATGGGTCAGGAAGGAGAGAGAGAGAGAGAGACAGAGAGAACCAGAAAGAAGTAGGGGACAGAGAGAACCGTGAAGGTTCACCCCTAATAGCCCATCTTCAACATTTAAATTCCACATCTCTGCATCTATCTGCCTGCTAGACTCTAAGCCTCCCAAACAGCACCACCAGCCAGAGGCAAGCGATAAACATGAGCCTGTGTGGATAGTCACATTCAAGCCATAACAAATGGCAGGAAACTTAACCTGAGTTTGGACAAGCATTCAAAGTAGTCACCACTGGGGGTGGGGGGTGGGAATGATGGGAGTGGGGGTTGGAGGGTGGGAGGTGGGGAGGTGCATGCCTGTAATTCCAGCACTGGGAAGTGAAAGCAGAGAATCAGGAGTTCACGGAGGAGTGCAAGACCAAGCTCAACAACAAAGGGATTTGAAAGCTAATCTGAGTGACATGAGACCCATTTTGCACACACACACACACACACACACACACACACACACACACACACACACACACACTAGCATAGTCATGAGAAAGCCATAGACTTAAAGTTAGGACAAATTTAAGTTTTTCCCTCAGCCCCCTGGTTCCCTGTTTTCCATGGTCTCTGTTGTAAACCAAGTTTATCCTCATGAGTTGAAGCGCTGAATTTTACAAAGAACCTACTTAAATAGCAGATGCATTTAAAACAAAAACAAAACAAGGTAGGGCCTGCTGTTACTGGCAGAAGGCTTTTGCAAACATTTAGCTGGGTGGAACCCCAATCCTCGCTGCTGTACGCAGCAGGAGAAGGAAACATGGGGACTCCAAGCCAATCCCAGCATCCTTCGGGCTCAACTTTCTTTCAACTTCTCTCCCTTCACCGGAAAGGGAAACCATCCCCAACTCTTAAATTTCGTGGGGCTCAGGGCAAGTGCTCCCAGAAGAGCTTGCTGTACCGCTGGTTGCTCAGGGGAACAAAAATCAGATTCAGGGCCCAGAGCCCAAACAAAGTGCAAAGCAGATCTTTCCCTCAGAGCCACATCACACCGCCGGCTTTGTAAATGTGTTCGGTAAGTGAGGGACTGTAGGTCTGCAAAGCGCGATTTCTGTATTTCATTAAACCCCCAACACGCCACATTATAACCGCTGGGCTCATTAAGGGTTTCTTAACAGTGCTGTTTCCAGAGTGAGTTACACTCATTTTTGCTCCTCAAGTGGGCCTGTTTTGCTGGTTACCACCCAGGTAACCACAGGAGACTGAAGCTGGGTTCTCACGCCAGTGTGTGTGTGTGTGTGTGTGTGTGTGTGTGTGTGTGTGTGTGTGAAGTCACCTCCGTTTTCTTTTGAGCCTTTTGCAGAGGGTCTGGTTGAAGTTTGCTCTTTGCCTCATCAATAAGTTGCTTTTGCTTACCACGTTCCCGGCTTAAAACTAATGTGGAAAAGTTTACTCGAGGGTTTGATTCAACTGTATCTGTTTCTACGGAAACCCAGGCTGCTATAGAGATGTGAGTCTATATTTCTACTTCCCCATCCACCTTTCATTAGCGATTTGAAAGGAGCTTTTTGACATGTCTGTGTATTAACCTTTGGCTGGCAGACTTCTTTGGACAGTGGAGTAGCCATGTGTGAAGGATCAAATCTAGAATAGTCTTTCGGTATGAGGTGATCCCTACACACAGAGGCCTATGTGCCTTAATGACAAACTTGTATTATCTAAGGAAGGCCAAGGGTGCCAAAGGAAGGCCCTCCAGCCCAGTGAGGAGACACATCCTGAGTTGGCACTCAAGCTCCACAGTAAGGCTGTGATTGATTGCTGGTGACTGCCACATACTCAGAGGTGGCTGCAGGCACACAGGCTGTCCCTAAGTCAGATGCCACCGTCTACTTCAGAACAAAGACACACATTCAGTCTCTTCTGCATGGACTCCAGAGAGCTCATCAGGTAAGGCTGCTGCTGCCTCAAAAGTTCATGTGTTGATAGTTGAATTCACGTGTTAACAACTGAATTCCCAATTCCTCTGCTAAGACAATTTGTGACGTGGGATTCCCCTCTGTATGCTGTGCATACCATTGGTCAACAAAGAAGCTGCTTTGGGCCCATTGCAGCACAGAATAGGGGAAGGCAGGAATTCTAAGCAGATAGAAGAGGAAAGATTAGGCGGAGTCAGAGAGATGCCATGTATCTGCTGGAGGAGAAAGACACCCATGGGAGCCCATCAGAATCTTGCCAGTAGGCCACGACCTTGTGGTGATGCACAGATTAATAGAGACGGGTTAATTGAAGATGTAAGAGCTAGCTAACAATATGTCTACGTGAATGGCCAAGCAGTGTTTTAATTAATGCAATTTCTGTGTGATTATTTCAAGTCTGGGCATCAGGGAAATGAAAACAGTCTCCGCCAACAAATTTGGAAGGGGTTTCTTTGGTGAGGTCTTTAGGACTAGATATCGTCATGAGGGTGGGGCCTCCGTGATGGTATTCGTGGCCTTATAAGAAGAGAAGGAGAGGTATATGGACATGTTCGCTTTATCTAGCTGTGTGGTACCCACTCCCATGTTATGATTGCGGAAGAAGGCTGTCATCAGGTGTCACCTGATGTTGTTGAACTTCCCAGACTCTGGAACTATGAGTCAAATATGTCTCTACTTGTTATAGATTACTCAGTCAGTGGTATTGACTTATAGCAGCAGAAAATAAATTGGTATAATATTAATACTCAATAAATTATCTTGTGTATCTAAGACACATATGTACTTATCACATAGAAAAAGATTGGTAGAAAACACACCAGAAACACTAGTTTATATAGGTAGTGGAGTTATTGGAGTTTCCTTTTATGTCTATTGTCTTTCTGTTTGTTTGTTTTAGGTTGAATTCATAAGTCTGAAGAGCCCTCAAGAGGTTGGAATGTGCTGGCTGGGTTGACAGAAGCTTTGTGGTTTCTGTGATAGTGACATAGCCAATTCTGAAATAATGGCTGCCATCATTTCTAATATCTTAAGACAAAAAATTTTAGTGGCAACAAAATCGAGTTCATAATGAAAAACTTGGTACACGCTGAAAAGCAAAATGGCCCTAGGAGAGACTCACCCCTGATTTCGCAGCTCACAAGAAAGGACTATGGGCAGCATCCAGGGCTGATGGGAGCAAGCCTATAGAATATGGACGTGTACTGTAGAATATGGGTAACTATGGAAGTGCCTCAGTGATGTCTCTATGGAAACTGGGGGCTCTGCAGATAATATAGTGGAGGTTGGGTGCAAGAGCCAACCCTTTCCACTTAGTCTGCTCATTTGTATACTTGACTTTCACACAGTATTCCATTTAAGATGGGCTCCATGGCAAAAGAACAAGCAGCAAATTAACACTGACCCTGAGTATAGACTAGATTTTTTTCCATTCCTGGGATGAAATGCCTCAGATGGCTTATTACGTGAGAGGTTTTATCTCGGCTCACAGGTTCGGAGGTTTCATTCCTTGCTCAGCAGGATCATTTTCTGGAGCCAAAGCAAGGCAGGGCACGACAGTAAGAAGGGCTCAGTGGAGCACAGCTGCTCACTATAAGCACTAGAAAGCACCAAGGAAAACAGCCGTGGTAGCTCCAGTAACCCCTTTGTTGGCCTTCCTTGCTCAGTATCCTGCTGCCTTCCAGTAAAGATTCCAGCATCCTCTGGGAAGTCACTGGCTGGTGACTGCACTGGCTAGCTTTCTGTCAGCTTGACGAACTGTGCTCATCTAAAGGAACAAAAGTCTCCACTGAGAAAATTTATCGGTAATATGTTGCCATAAGCAAGCCTGTTGGGCTTTTTTTTTTTTTTTAATTAGTGATTATAGGGGAAGGCCCAGCCCATTGTGGGTGGAGCCATCCCTGGGCTGGTGGTCCTAGGTTCTGTAAGAAAGCTGGCTGGGCATGCTATGAGTAGCAAGCCAGTAAGCGGCACTCCTCTATGGCCTCTGCATCAACTCCTGCCTCCAGGTTCCTACCTGATTTAAATTCCTGCCCTGACTTCCCTTAATGGACTGTGATTTGAATTATCTAAACCAAATAAGCCCTTTCCTCCCCAAGTGACTTTCGGCTTTTTGTGATGTGTTTAATCACGACACAGAAACCCCAACTAAGACAGTGACCAACCCTTTTTAGCACATGCCACCTTTTGCAACAGTATAGCATACATTCTATAATATTTAAAGTCTTTGCTAAAGCTAAGCATTTAGATCATTTCCAGCTGTCCTCCAACAGACACCTTTATGATTGAAATCCAACAGAAGGGTAGTAACTGTTTTCAAAACTCTTCATGTTGCCAAACTATTAACCCCAAAACCAGCCTGCTTGGGTCCATCAGCTTACCTTAACACTTTTGCATGCATTGAGCAGGATTATTTTTTTTTTAATCTTTGTAAATTCAGTGGATTTTAAAAGCTGCCTTCATCGTTATTGGCACATTGTAAGGATGTGTTCTCCCCTTGGGACTCTCTCCCAAGACTCTTCCTCTTTGAAGAGGACCCTTTGTCCCCTTAGCTGTCCAAGCAGCTCCTGCTTGCTTTTTATTCTCATTAAGCCTCGAGCCAACCACAGGGGTTGGCTTCTGGGAAAACCAGAGCTGAAATAGAGCCCACAGTCTCTCTTGTTACCCTCTTCTCTCTAGAACTGCAGAATTCCCAGCTACCCGTGATAACAACCAAACAAACAGAAGTCCTCCCCTCCCACGTGGTCACATATTGGTTCCTGAGTGCCTTAGCTCAAGCAAAGGCTGCAAAAGAAAAGTCTTGGAACGCAACTTTAGACGGCAGCAAGAGAATGGCCACTAGGTGGCGGCCTAGTTCCAAAATACAATCTTGATTCCCGCTCCCTGAACCGTGTTTTAGCAGAAAAGACTCTAGGTGAGAAACATTAAAAGGTTTATTGCAATGATTTTCTCGGCATCCAAATTTTGAGTCAACCTACTGCCTACAGCCTGTACTGCCACCTTGAGTTAAGGCTTGGTCAGATTACCCACTTAAAGGCAAATTCAGGGGAAATTCGCTTTGGGGGGTGGGAGGGTTTATTAAATTTTCAACAAGGAGTTGAAAAATGTGTATTTATCTCAGCAACAGAGAGTTTAAATATGTATTTAAAATACACTTTAAAATATGATTAAATGTTAAAAATTTAGATGTTAAACACATACATGTATGTAATATTCGATTATAGAGCAAAAATAGATTTGTTTGCACATAATTGCATATGCTTAAATATATAATTCTTATATTTTTCTTATATAACTAACTCACTATAATTGTATGTATTATAGACTCATATCATTGTATATATTGTATATTTTAAATTTTATTGACTTTAGTCTTTTAATTCCACTTAAATATAAAATACATACTAAATGTATTATACATTTTGTTCATATGTAAAATATCAAAATATAATTTATATGTGAAATTGTTTTAAAATTCATATTTTAAATTATTTCTATTACTGAGTAATAGTAACTTGTTTTAGGATTCAACAAAACACGTTTTACCCTTAAAAATACTCAAAATTTTTTACAAAACAGAATCATCTTTTTTGATGCCTCCAAAGTACTTCTTTAACCCATACCTGTTTACACATGGTTGAAAATTAGAAACAGAAATTTAAAGAAAAACTGTCAGGAGTTTTAAAACCTTAGGCAAAACTGGTTTTCCTGAATTTTTCTTACTAGGTTGCAGAATACGGAGCAAACTAAGAGTCTGGAGTGGCTGAGGGGAAGAAATACTCTCACCATTGAGAGGCAATGTGAACCTCAGAAGCTGTTTGAACACTTAGGGTCTAGCTGGTGATGCTGTTTGGGGGAACCTTTGGGGCTAGGCCTTAGGGGCAAAGGTAGGCTTTAGATCTAGCCTTGAGGATCTTGGGAGAATCCTGCTCCAACTCCTGCCTCCGCAAACTGATTGGTCCTGATGTGAGCGAAAGCTCCAGGTTATTCCTGCCACCGTGGACTCTATTCCCATTAACCATCATCCCAAATCAGTCTTCCTCCCTTGAGGTGCCCCTACCCCCAGGGCGTGCCGCAAAGGAGAACGAGGAAAGATCACCAGAAAGATGTCCAAGAATACAGAACCCTCTAGAACAACCGAGTTCATAAAAATAAGGACAATTTTTTGTTATGAACAATCTCTGTCCAAAAATTAAAATGCCCAAGGAAGATTAACTACATTCCAAATGAAAGTTATTTCCTTCAGAAATGTTTTATTTTCCAAAGCAAATGATCTAAAGCTTCTGAAGCTAGAGACAAATGCAGAATTCGTGGGCTTTGGACTTTTGTTCCGTATCAGTAACCGCCAGGAGATGTTGGAAGGTATAATTAGAACTTTGAAACATAACAAGTATGACTTGAAATTTTCACAGGAAGCCAATACTATTGCTTGCATGAGAAAACAAGATGTTATCAAGACTCCAAGAGCTAAGAAAATACACTATTCATGCCTCCTCCTGTAGAAGCAGGACTTGGTTCCTACCTAACAAGACAGGAGCAGTTACCAGAAGTCAGTAACAACCATTTTGACTATAGAAATAAAGGCCAAAAAGGTGTTTTAAATAGACTCAAAATAGAAAGACAATGTAGTGTGTGTGTGTGTGTGTGTGTGTGTGTGTGTGTGTGTGAGAGAGAGAGAGAGAGAGAGAGAGAGAGAGAAAATTTCACAGTGGTGAAAACTGTATCTCATGTCTTTTTTCCAAATATTTTTGTTGAAAATATAATTTTTTGTCATATGATATATTTTGATTATGATCCTGAAAATTCATAAGATCCAGGAATGAATGAAACCTTTCAGAGTAACTGAAAACACTCTGACTCATATGTGATAACGTAACTGCCACGAGAAGTTGGGCAGGTCATGGAGGCAGGAACGACAAGGAAACAGCCCAGCTGCAGGAGTGGAGGGGGCTCTTCCAAACATCTTTTCTTCGGGGACGAGTTTCCTAAGACATAGAACATCTGTGCATGAGTCGAAAAGCTTTACTTTGCATCTTTATTCCCTTCCGTTGGGAGGACACGGCATAGCTGGGACTCACAGCCGCCACAGAACTCGGAACTCCACCCTTAGCTGACCTACAGGGCAGTGACCCCCCCCCCCACAACAAAATAGAGTAGTTTAGTAGATATTTACGTAGATACTTTTTCTGTCTTGTCATTGGAAAGCTTAACACAAAGGGCGTCTCTGTGACGCGGAAATGTTTATTTTGTGGTTTTAAGGCCTTATGACCCCTGTATCAGGGACCTGTATTGCAGGCAATGACTTTGGCTCACTTTATTGCCGTCATCTTGCACATGACTGGGTCCCTTACAAACTATAAACAATATGCAATATCCACTTAGGCCAGGGTGAACAAAGCCTTTCTCTAAGAGGCCAAATAGATAACACATAACGTTCTTCATTTGATGCTGCCCTGAAGAATTCAAACAAGGGCAGGGATATGCAAAGGAGTATTCCAGTCCAACTTTATCTTTGCAGAGTTTTTAAATTTTTTACTCTTGTATAATGTTTGTGTCTCTCTAAATGTCGTGGCTTGAGATGCCCCCCCATAACTCTCCCTTTGACTGCTTGATTCCCCAGTGGGGGGCTATTTGGGGAGAATTAGGAGATGTGGCCTTGTCACTTGGTGGGGGTGGCAGGCACTGAGATTTCAAGACTCAGCCGGTTCCCGCGCTACCCCCTGCTTGTGGCTTGAGATGTGGGCTCTCAGCTGTTCCTGCAGCTAGGCCTCTGCATCAGGTACCACACGCTCAATGAAATTTTCTCTTACAAGTTGTGCTGGTCAGCCGGGCGATGGTGGCGCACGCCTTTAATCCCAGCACTCGGGAGGCAGAGGCAGGTGGATCTCTGTGAGTTCGAGACCAGCCTGGTCTACAGAGCTAGTTCCAGGACAGGCTCCAAAGCCACAGAGAAACTGTGTCTCGAAAAAGCAAAAAAACAAAAACAAACAAACAAAAAAAAAACCAAGTTGTGCTGGTCATTGTGTTCTATTGTCACAGCAATAAAAACATAATGGATACAGTGAGTGTGTCCCATATATGTGTGTCGTGAGTCTGTGTGTGTCTGTGTGTGTGTGTGCAGGTGCCCGCAGAGGGTGGAAGTGACCATTGGACCCCCTGGAGCTGGAGTTACAGGCTGTTTGGAGAGGCCTGATGTGGGTACTAGGAAGTGAACTTGGGTCCTCTGTTAGAGTCATGATTGATCGTAACTGCTGAGCCATTTCTCCAGCTCCCAGTGTGAGTTTATTTTAGAAACAGATAGGGGGCATGCGTCCTCTGAGAGGAGGGAAACTCAACTGGAAAAAGCCTCTATAAGACTGGGCTGTAGGCAAGCCTGTAGAGCATTTTTCTAATTAGTGATTGATCTGGGAGAGCCCAGATGATCGTGGGGAGTCACCACCCTGGGCTAGTGGTCCTGAGTTCTATAAGAAATCAGGCTGAGCAAGCCACAAGGAGCAGGGCAGTAAGTAGCAACAGTCCCTGCCTCCAACCAGTAAGTGCCATTAAGGATGTGGAGGAAAGGGAATATTTACACACTGCGGATGAGAATGTAAACCAGTCCAGCCTCTATGGAAATCAGTGTGGAGTTTTCACCTACCGTGAGATCCAGCTAGAGGACCTCCACTCACTAGGACGACAAGTCTACACATCACAGAGGCATCTGCTCATCAATACTCACTGTGGGCCTGCTCACCGTAGCAAAGTTATGGAGCCAGCTCAGGTGTCCATCAAAGGAAGAAGGATGGGGGGAAATGGATTTGCTTGTACATAAGGAAGAATGAAATTGTCTCATCTGTAGGAAAATGTCTGGAAATAATCATATCGAGGAGAATAAGGTAGGGTCAGGAAAACAACTATGTTTTCTCCTACTATAAAATCCCGTGTGTGTGTGTGTGTGTGTGTGTGTGTGTGTGTGTGTGTGGTATGAAAGTGGAAATGAAACCATCAAGGGGAACAAAGAGGACCAAGGGTGGGGAAGTGAGAAGGTGGGAAGTGAGGGAGCATGGGGGGATTTGCTCGGTGTTTGGTGCACGCCTAGATGGAAATGGGCTTATTTAGCACTGTGAATGTTGAGTGAATACGCCCAAAGGGACCTGTTTTATAAACTGGCTGGCCTCGCTGTAGATCATGACCATAAAAGTCTCAAGTGGGAAATTTTTGTGCCAGTTCCTTAATCCAGCCCGTTTCTCACCCTGGCTTCACTGCCCTTCTCTCCTGAAAGCAGCCATACCACTTCCCATCATAGCCCCCTACCCCGTTATAGAGTGTATTGCTTCATTATAAATTTAGCAGCAAAAGCTGGGGCATGGCTCAGTAAGGAAGAGTACTCACTGTGAAAGCAGGAGAACCTGAGCTCAAATCTCCAGCACCTGTGTAAAAGCCAAGCTTGGCTTCACCATCTGCAACCTAGACATCGGGGAGCAGAGACCCTGAGAGTTCACTGGCCACACAGCCCAAGTAGCAAGCTTTGGATTCAATCTAAAGAAAAGGAACTATCTTAAAATCAATAAGGAAGCATAAAAGACCCCGGATAGCCAAATTAATCTTGAACCAAAGGAATAATGCTGGAGGTATCGCTATGCCTGGTTTTCAGATATATTACAGAGCCATGGTAACAAAACAGCATGGTATTCTTCAGTGAGAGACCTTGGTTCAAGGGAATAAGATGGAGAACAGTAGAAAAAGATAGCAAATATCTTCTTCTGGCCTCTGCAAGCAGGCACATAGGCATCTGCCCCCCCACACACACACACATTTACACACAATCACACACACACACACACACACGATATAAAAGTAGAAGCAATTGAACAAAATGTCAACAGACTCATGCTGATCAACTTCACATTTTCTCTCTCCATATACACCCTCTTGCCTTTTGCTTAAGCTATTGCTTTACTGGCGCCTGGTTTGTTTCCTCAGGCTACGGATATTCCGATAAATTCGCCACAGGTCAAATGGTGTCCTTTTTAGCCTTCTTGCAAAATACTGGATTTTTTTTTTAATATGCCCAGTTTTCAAATGAAAACCAAATGCTGAGAATTTCCAGGTTGTTTCCCCAGTCTTTGAAGTGCACTGGTGAATTTTAGTTAACCCACCCAGATGCCAGAGACTGTCACGTATGAATGGTACAAAATAAACAATTAACACAAACAGTCTTTCAGTTTCTGGGGTGACTGGGGCTATCAGGGACCCACAACCATGCTAACATCTCAGGCACCCTGGCAGCTTGTGGCAGATTCCTCCAGACTGTGACTTCTGCCTCCAGCTCCCCTTCTCCCCTTCTCTGGCTTTTGGCTTCCTTGATCCATCCTGTCTCCACTGATTCCTTCCTGCACCCCATCCTGAAAGACAGATATTAGGACTGTGTCACCCACAGCATTAGTCTCCCGGGGCATGCAGGGGTCTTTCTGCGTTCCTCCCTGCGCTGTCTGCGGTACTTAGGACACTTCCAAGCGTGCAGAGGGGCCGCGTTTGTGAATGATTGAGTGCGTGGATGGAGGGAGGAGTTCCGAACCTGGCTTCCCAGGTAGATCGGCACATTTCTTCCGTCCATCAGACCCTCCAGACTCCACAGAGGTCTATCAACAACAAGCAGTTGTTTTCTAGGATTTCGCCCCTTCCTCCAACAATAAATAGTCACAGAAAGGAAATAAAACTAGCCCTTGCAGAGATCTATTTGTGGGTACAATTCTTAGTCGCTGCTAGTCTAGACAGGTGCGCCAAGAATTCCTGTGTTGTTTTTTTCAGTATCAAGTGAGAGCCGGTGGACTTCAGTCAACCCACTTAGAAGTCTGGGGACTGAGAAAATGTCTCGCAAAGTTTGCCAGAGAGAAATTTCAAAGGTGTTTCGTTTACCCTGGCTCCACACCTGTTCTCTGGGAACACAGCTCAGCAGGAATTCCTCCGTTCCCTGGCACAGGCTCTGTCTGCCGTGAAGGAGTGTTGAGTGTGTAGACCAGGTGAGTCTGCTCCCCGCCCGCCTTCTGTCCTGAGATTGGTACCTCCTCAGACAACTAAGGACCAAGTAGGCAGAGGCAGGGCAGCCCCCAAGCATTTTCTGAACTCAGCTTACGGCACATACAAGCCCTGCTACACAAAGAAAAGGACCCTGTGGCGGTATTTGGTTTAGAGCCTGCCCTGATCTCTGCCACACAGGGCCATACTCTCACATCTAAGCTCAGAAGAGAACCTTCTGGACAACACTCTGCTTTTTAGCTCATTTCACCAACCGAGAAACCACAGCAGAGAGAAGTGATTCGCCCTGCTTCACAAAATTAGCAAGAGGAGGAGACAGACCTGAGCCTAAGTGGGCTTGGCAGGAGGGTGTCTAAGAGTCCACGAGAACCCCAGGGAAAGAAGAGAGAGCTGGATGGTTGCGCGTGGGCTTCAGACTCTCGGGAGCGTCTTTGCTATGGCCCCCTTCAAAGAACCACACCTCTCACTTGTAGAAACCCTGCAGGTTGAGAAGATCTGTGGAAGGAGTTTTTGCATCTGTGCTTATTCGGAAGGAGGAGCAATGTCTGTGTGGAGCAGAAGTGAGTGCTGGGGAGTGGTCTTAGGAACTAAATAAAATGGTTTTTTAAGTCCTGCAGGGCTAAAATGCAAGGGGGATTTTGGTCTTTGGTTTATTGAGTCAGGCACTTCCCAAACTTTGCTCCAACGAAAGAGAAATGAATATTCATCACCTGCTGCTTGTTTGCTGCTTGCTTGGCATGGTTTTCTGTTCCACAAGTCCAAAGAGAAAGGCCTTTTCTTCGATGCCCAAATAAATGGAGGCTCGCAGGAGAGAACTGGGCGGTCCACAAGAACCAGTACCAGGATGTGGACTAAGTTCCAAGCCCGGAGCGTAGCTGTCTCCTCAGGACCTCCGAGTTGCTTTCTAATTCCAGGTACTCTCCTCTCCCTGGCCATCCCGAAGAGAGCTGAAAGTGGGCCATGGCTTGTGCCCTCAGCAAAGACAAGCCAGCAGTCACTGGGCAGACTGCCCAGCACAACGCAACCATAAATATATGTTCAGTGAACTTAGCTCAGAATCAGAGTCCCATGGAAATGATCACACACACACACACACACACACACACACACACACACACCCTCTCTCTCTTGAGACAGGGACTCTCTGTGTAACAGTCCTGGCTGTCCTGGAAACTCACTTTGTAGACCAGGCTGGCCTTGAACTCACTAAGATCCACTTGCCTCTGCCTCCCAAGTGCTGGGATTAAAGGCCACCACTGCCCAGCTAGGATCACCTTTTAAGATGCTCTGCCTGGAAGAAAAAAAAAAAAGGCAGTGGGGATGGGGGTTGGAAGGACTTCAGCCAGGCAAAGTGTGCCAGGCTCAGCTCTGGCTGGCCTTGCCCTTCTCTTCCATTCCTTCTGCCTTGCTAAAAACCATTAGGCTTTGTTGACTCCCCATGGGAGGCCTTACCCTCTCTGAGGAGTGAAGAGAGGGGAGGGGGAGGGAGGAGAGAAGGGAGGGGGAATTGTGATTGGTATGTAAAATAAATTTTAAATTTTTTTTTTAAAAAAACATTAGATTACATTCCTAAAGCTAGCCACCAAGGTCTACTCACTCATTTGGTCTACTTCCTCCTCCTGAGGCTTTCAGGTCTTCTTTGCTCAAGCTAACCTCAGTGTGGTGCACAGTTCACTTCCTGTTGCCTGCAAATAAAGATGTAGGACTTTTAGCTCCTTCCCCAGCACCATGTCTGCCAGCATACCACCATGAGCTGCCCTGATGATAAAGGACTAAACCTCTGAAACTGTAAGCCAGCCCCAGTTAAATGTTTCCTTATAAAAGAGTTTCTGTGGCCATGGTGTCTCTCCACAGCAATAGAAACCCTAACTAAAACACCATTAATACTGACCCAACCCTACTTCTATTCTAGCAGACCCAACTTTCCTGGTTCAACTTCTTCTATGCCTCCTTTTGGTCTTCCAAATCCCTTTGTTTGAGTTTTGTTTTGAAGAGGGAGAGTAGTGACCCAAATTGGTCTGAATAATGAGTTGTCACAGTTTTGAGTTCAGATGAGTATTCCAGGTCCCTGAATATTTCCAGGATGAAATAGGTCATCCTTCCTATTCTTTATATCTAGGGAATGACCTTACCAAGTATACTACCCTCTTGCTTGGTCAGAAACCACTTATGTGGGGCTGAAGAGATGCCCCAAAGTTAGGAGTACTTGATGCTCTTCTAGAGGGCCCAAGTTCATTTCTACATCATAAGATTCAAAACTTCCTGAAACTCCAGTTCCAGGGGTCCCAACACCAACTCTGGTCTTTATAGGCACCCCCATGATATCGCATTCAAGGCCCAGTCCCAGTAACCCAGCCAGCCCTGTATCTCAAATGTTCTATAACTTCTCAAAATGGTGCCCCCA
>NC_022032.1:20235578-20236139 GCF_000317375.1 Microtus ochrogaster | reverse complement strand
GACACAAAAGAACAAAGTTAAGCATGGTTTTGTAGCAGTATTTTCTTGCATGGGCTCTGTTTGCTAGAAGTAAGCAGAGGCATGGCTCCTTTAAGAGAGGTTTTCCTGATTCAGCGGTAGCAGGAAAAAAGTCATGTTGTTTGAAATGCTGGCTTTTTGGGCCTTGCTGCCAGTGCTAACTCTGACAAGGTCTGGCTATGGAGCATTTAAATGGGGTTTGTGAACTGAGTGCTACAACTTGCTTAATCGCAGCATAGACTGGCTGTGTGCCTAAAAATGGGGCTATGAGGCATGGCTTTCAGAGGCAGCAAACAGCTCTGCCATGTTGGACTGGGTGGGGCAAGCAGACAGTGCCATATTTCCCCTAGCAATAATCCCTCTTAAGTTCATAAGAAGCACTTAGCATTTTTTTTTTTTTTGATTTTTCAAGACAGGGTTTCTCTGTAGCTTTTTGGTTCCTGTCCTGAAAAATGGGGCTATGATGCATGGCTTTCAGAGGCAGCAAACAGCTCTGTCATGTTGGACTGGGTGGGGCAAGCAGACAGTGCTATATTTCCCCTA
>NC_022032.1:20233007-20235223 GCF_000317375.1 Microtus ochrogaster | reverse complement strand
CTGGATTATGTATATTATTGTGTTTTCTTTGAATTTTTGACTATGAAGAAGCTAAGTAACCAATATATATATACACTTTAATAGTATCTTGAATTTAAAATATGGGTCTAAGGATATGTTGCTTTGGAAAAGAGGTTCTTCTTTTGTTTCCACAGAAGGCGAGAACCTATGGATTCATTCCAGGCTAATGTGGTTTATTGGACCAAGACCCCCTGAAAGGTCAGCTTGAACACCCCTCAAAAAATTACTTCACCTAATAAACAGCAGAAAACAGTTTGGAGAGAGAGAACTATGCCCAAATTCCCAAATATTGTTTGTAAATGTTTTTTAACGCTTGAAGAGGGATATGCTTTAGAGATTTGCATTGGTATGGAACTTGGTTTATTGATACAAATTTAAGGTCAATTTTGTTATATGTACATTTTTGCTCTTGATTAAGGTATTGTGTTTGTGCAGCTCATTTAAAAATGTAATGTATAATTAAGAAATACAGGTTAATAGATAATCATCTATAAAAGTCAAGCTTGTAGTCATGTTAGTTAGGTTTTCTAGATACATAGAGATATACTTCAGTTAGATAGGTATTCTTCAAACCTTTCAAAGACTACAGACTAGCATTTAAAATGTTTAAGAACTTAGGACTTTTAAGCCAGTGAGGCACATCTGCTCCTGGCAGCACCAAGAGGAAGATGGGCATTGAAGAGTCTCCTTATGGAATTTGCTAGCCACTTGGACAAAAATCTGCTCTTGCCTGGACTGCTTGATAGTATGTTATGTGAACTGGACATGTAGGACCCACAGAAAAATGATTGCTGAGCTTGCCTAAAGGTGAGACTGTCCTTTGGGGTTTCTGCTTCATTAAAGAGTCTGCCGGACATCCTGCAGGACGCAGAAGAAAGTGACTGACAAACTTCCAATATAGGTAGAACTGTCTTTCAAATTTCCTGCTTCATGGAAAAGTCTGCTGGATACTATGGGCCTGTAGGCTGAAGATGGATTCCTCAATGGTACAGAAGAACTTTGGGTGACTGTCCAGGTAGTGACATGTCTCTGTCAATTCTAGAGTTTTGGAGGTTGCTTTCAATGCACTTCCTGTTTACTTAGGTAATATTTATTCCTTTTGGAATCTTTGATGGAGTTGAAGAATTGATAGTTATAGTTTTCTTTAGTTATGATAAAAGATAAAAGTAGATATAAATATTGTAACTATAATTATTGCTTGATACCTGTTTTGTTATATGTAATTTTACTGTGTTAAAGTTAAAATCTTCCTTTTCATTTAAACAGAAAAATGGGGGTGATGCGGGATCCCCCTCTGTATGCTGTGAATACCATTGGTTAATAAAGAAAGGTGGCTTGAGCCTATGGCAGGATGGAGCAGAGGTAGGCAGGGGAGGTGGAATTGAATTCTGGGAGAAAGAAGGGTGGAATAGAGAGAAGCCATGGAGCCGTCACCAGAGACAGACATACTGAAACTTTGCTGGTAGGCCGCCACCTCGTGGTGATGCACTAATTAATGAGGATAGGTTAAATTAAGATGTAAGAGTTAGCAAATAAGAAGCAAGAGCTAGTGGGCCAAGCTGTGGTTTAATTAATAGAGTTTCTGTGTGATTATTTTGGTTCTGGGTGACTGGGACAAGCAAGCGACCTCCTCACAACACTTGTTGGGCCATTTCAGATTCAAAGCACACGCTTAAGGGCTGGGGAAAGCAATGCACTTTTCAAAGCCACTTGCTCTGAAGGCTACAGAGAAAGAAGGTACCAGACAGCTTTAGCCACAGAAAGTGGTTGGGAGAAATCTCCCTGGAGGTCAGTGCTTGTTAGTTCCATATAACAGTTCATCGTCAACAGCAGTGAGGGCAGGAACTCATGCAGGGCAGGAACCTGGAGGCAGGAGCTGATACAGAGGCCACGGAGGGGTGCTTCTTCCTGGCTCATTCTGCTCTCTTATAATATCCAGGACCACCAGTCCAGGGATGTTGTAATAGGTGCGGCGGGGCTGCGTCTCCAGCACCCCAGCTGCTCCCCGGCTGCCTGGCTAGCTTATGCCCCAAAATAATTACACGGACACTGTATTCTTTTAAACACCGCTTGGCCCATCATATCTAGCCTTTTCTCGGCTAACTCTCGCACCTGGACTAACCCATCTCTAATAATCTGCTGTAGCCCACAAGGTGGCTTACCAGGGAGATTCTAGCCTATGTCCATCCTGGGTT
>NC_022032.1:20211054-20232657 GCF_000317375.1 Microtus ochrogaster | reverse complement strand
TTCTCAGTTGAGGCTCCCTCCTCCCTGATAACTCTAGCTTGTGCCAAGTTGACATAAAGCTAACAAGTGCATCGAGTACCTTAGATTTCATTTGGCTATCACTGCAGTTGGTAGGGACTACTGAGGGCATAGGCTACCACCTATAACGTATCTTAGATTTTGTCATGGCATCATTGAAGTTGTGGGGACCGTGCTATGGGCGTAGACTACCACCTATACCACCTTTTCCCCTTGGGGATTTGGACAAATACACACTGGAAAGTCTAGTTGGTTTCTCACTAGAAGGTGATTATCTGTACTGTGCAGTTATTGGTGTTACGACATAAAATGTATTTATACTCTAAACTATTATTTCACCATACCACATTTTGATATTTCCTAGTGCTCTACCAGTTAAACGGGAATTACATTGGAAGTGAGTTATGTGTGGATGGCATATGGGTCCTGGGGGAAAGCTGGGACCTTTTTCCTCCCACTCTATGACCTGTCTACATGTGTCATTGCATCCAAAGGAAACATACAGCCAGCTCCAGATGGCACGACTGTGCTTTTATTCCTCCCAGAAGCCCTGTTCATAGAATATGAATTCTCCGATTCGCAATCAAGGACACTGAGAATAGGAAAAGTAACCCCCCCACAGGTACACACTGGCTGAACTGGGTTCAGATCCAGGCCTGCCTTTTCCCAAACCCTGCTTTCTTTCCACCTACTGCTTGACCTACTAAGTTCCCCGCCTTTTTCTCCCTAAGAATGCGCTATTCTTGGGTATGAGGAAAAGAACTTCAGTCTCTGGGACAGTGAGAGGAGAATTCTGGGAAGTGAGACCTGGGGCTCTTAGTAGGAAAAACAAGAGAACAGGCCTGAGAAGGACAAGGCCATGAGGTGGAGGGAACCCACGAGCTGTTGACATTCATGGCCATTTATTTTTCTCCCTTGGCAGCTGCGTCTTCACAAAGGTACTTTCCAGAAACTGTTTAGATTCTTGTGTTGGTGAGCTGGAACTGTAGTAGTTACTGGGGGCGGCGGGAGCCCCCTTTCTCACTTTTCTTTCCCCTCCCTTTGAAGCGAGAAAAAAAAATAACCTATACCGCAGTCACAGAGTGTATCAGGCTTGGGAAATACCTGGGCTTGTGTAAAGGTGTAGGTGGTAACCACAAGAGGCCCCTGCTTCATGACAGAGTGGGTTTGAACGCTTTGAAGGCAAGGCAGACCTGTGCCATCTGCTCTCCCTCCATGTGAGACCCATGAAGCACATTGTCCCCATTGTACAGATCAACAAGGTCACAGGAAATAGCTGCCCAGTGTGGACCACTGAGTTGGGTCTTAGCACATCTATTCAAGGTGATCGGCTCGACAGGAGATTTACATTGGGAGATTTTCCTCATTTCTTCTAATCCTCTCGGTACCTCCTTGTTTTTGTTATGTTAAGATCCCCTGATGAAAGCCCAGTACTTTGCATGCTAACCTGAAGCATTCATTAAAAAAAATAATAATAATTGTATTAAATTTTATTGTGAGCTACAGCATATGCCTTTAACCCCAGCACTTAGGAGGCAGAAGCAGGTGGGTCTCTGTGAGTCTGAGGCCAGCCTGGTTTACATAATGAAAACCCTGTCTCAAAAAAAGAAAAAAAATCTAATTAGGTGACCCAGATTATATAGGCCCAGATGACTTTTCCACATAGAAAAAAAAAATTCCCCAGTCTTAATGACAGCTGAAGCACCAAACCATAGTCTTTAGACAGAAGGATGTGTGCCAGGAAGAAAGACATGTTGCCTACTCTTTCTGGAAATGCGGAACTACAGGAGGAAAGGTGAACTCTGCCTCTTGAGTTGCTGCCCTCTCAGGACCTGCTCAAGAGCAGGAGGAAATGCACCGGGGAGCCCAAAGGCTGTCACTCCAAAGAAGGAACAGGTCACCAAAGAGCTCCAGCTACCTGCTCATCGTCACACCCCAAATGGCTCAGAGGTGCTGAGAGGCAAGTGGGCAACAGATGAACTACTCAAGACAGACAGTAGGGTACTCAGGGCTAGAATGTGAGATGCCCAAATGCCAACCATTCATTCCTGCCTGTCTCACGAAGAAAGCCAGCCAGTGGAGCATGCCAGCGACCAATAGACACCTACCATTACTTTAAGAAAACCTAAATGAATCTAGACATGAGATCAGAAGAAAGAAAATGGCTCCCATGTTCCTGCAGGGGGCCCAGCACACTCTCCTACCGGGCCAGAAGAAGCCAGCAGCGTACCTGGGGACAACAGTCCAGGAAGGCTCACACCACCGCCATTCTGTTGCACAGCCCAAGATGGATAAACAGGGGCCACAAAATAGACCTGACTGTCTCTTCTGTCATAAGGTTGTCTGAGGCATACTTCCCCTTCAAAAGCAGGGTGAACACCACCTTGGCTGTTTTCCTGGCACAGTTATTAATAGTACTCCCTTTTTCCCTCCAACATGCCCTGGATTTGTCTAACAGGAACGATTATAAAATAGAAAGTTCAGGGACTGTACACAGGCTTGTGCCAGCCAGGGACTTGAGAAGGCTGGGGAGGGGAGTCCCTGCAGCCCAGAAGTTGGAGAATATCCTGACTTACCTAGGAAGGCTCCGTCTCAAAACGAAATAAACAGGGACTAAGATATTATGGCAGAAGACACACACTGACACTATGAAATAATTAGGCAAATGCACTTATGTTTAAGGCTCCTTCATTTCTGTATATCTGCGGAGAATGTGTTGTTAGAAGGCTGTTGCTGGCAGAGGTTGCCTGGGAAGTGGAGTGGCATCTGGGAAGACTGCGGTTATTTATACTTGTATTTTGCTGTTGTTGTTGCGCTATTTTGTTGGTGCGCGCGCATGTGTACGCATGAAGGGCAGGAGCAGGGTGCTAGGCAGTGGCAAGTTGTGGAGGTCGGAGGACGGCTTGTAGGAGCCCTTCTCTCCTTCTGTTATGAGGTCCAAGGGACTGACCTCGGGTCATCCATCAGGTTTGGCAGCAAGCGCCTATGCGGATTGAACTATCTCCCTAGTCCTGCTATTTAAAAAACAAAAGGTCAAAAAACCAAAACGAAACAAGAACTGAGAAAAGCAAGACGCAGGATGTTCCTTTTGCAGAAGAATTAGGATGGCCACTCCATCCCGAATAGTGGCATTGTCTTTACAAAAAGCCACAAAGGCGATGAAATCTGAGACCTCTCACCCAGCTGCCACCGGAGCAGTGGCTATTACTTCAAAGTTTACCACGTTTTGCTAAACATAGTTTGAGTTGCTTTTCCTGTAGCCCAGAGGGTGGAGGCTCACGGGAAGTCAGACAGTTCAAGACAAGTAAACATTCTCGGCGACCCTCTGGCTGCAGTGGGAGGAGTCTGTGTCGGTGCTACTGCAGGATTCTGACCATTGGCTTTAAAGTGTGGTGACTCATTTCTTCCAGCTGACGGAAACGAGACTGTTCTACAGCCAGAGTGTGACCTGCTGTATTCGTCCGTTGAAGGTTTCGCTTTTGCTCGGGTGCTCAGGCCTAGAACCAATGCCAAAGCTTCCCAGCCAATCACTGTGCTGTAGAGGATTATGGGTAAAAGACCTTTCCTGTTTGGGAGTTTCGATAGGGCTAAGTGGCTGCAGTCCTGGTGGCAGCCGATAGTTTAATTTTAACGTAAGGAAAACAGTCTTTATTTATTCCAGTCAGGGGCGGTCACTGATTCTGCACGTTCCATCTCCCAAGAAGGCAAATGAGTAGATGTCCCAGCCAAAGTCCCTTGTGCTCTGCTCCCACCACTCGTGACGCCCCAGCCTTAAACTGACTCTCAAAGTCAACTCCAAGCAGCCTTCTGATTTCAAGCCAAACAAGAGAGAGTGCATTGTCTCAATCTTGCACTTCAGGAGTTGCCTTGACATTGACCACAGCCTTGCTCCTGCCTTCTGCAGAAGGGCAGCAACCCCTTGTCTTAGTCACGGGTCTATGGCTGTGAAGAGACCCTGGCCAAGGCAACCCTTACAAAAGAGAGCATTTCATGGAGGACTTGCTTGCATTTTCTGAGGGCTAGTCTATTGTCATGGTGGGGAGCATGGTAACACACATGACATTGGAGCAGTAACAGAGAGAGAGAGAGAGAGAGAGAGAGAGAGAGAGAGAGAGAGAGAGAGAGAGAGAGAGAGGCTTTTGAATTTCAAAGCTTACCCGCAGTGACACTTCTTTTCTAATAGGTCCATAGCTACTCTAACAAGGCCACACCTCCTAATCCCAGTCCAGGTACTCAGCCAGGGTTAGAATTGACCCATTCCTCTGGCACCCCAGGCAGGCTAAAGACCGTGGCTCTGTGATGGTAATGCCATTCATGGCAACACTGTCTACAGATACGCTCAGCAGGATGAGTTTCTTGCGGACAGGGGCATAAGACAAGAGGTTTCCCAAACGAAGTATCCATACATTGCCCAGGGGACACCATTGTTCTGGAGACAGTCTTGCTTGAATTTGAAATGGCCCCCATGGACTTATAGCTTGAGCACTTTTTGCCCCACTAATCCTGCTATTTGGGGGTACTATGGTGACATCATCTAGAAGGTTGAAACTAGCTAGTACAAAATGGCCATGAGGGTTGGATTTCTTAAAGGGATAACCTGCCCCTAGTGCAGGCTCCCATCTTTCCTTCTTGGTCCACACTGTGAATAGTACCACCAGAAAACTACCCACTCTGCCACGCCCTCTTCACTGTGATAGTGGAACCCCTCTGAAATTCTAAGTCACAGTCCTCCCTCCCTTAAGAGTGCCAGTTACTCTGTCACTGCCACTCAAAGGTGACTAAGACATTTCCCCTTCGCCAGAGAAGTGGCCAGAGGCCAATCTTCTCTTGCCAGATTTTCACTGTTCTGCAGAACCTCTGTCAATCACATTAGGCAAGGCCCAAGTGCTTGGCCAGATCACCCCAAACCACAAATTACTCCATTTTAGCTTCTAATGACAGACACATGGCCTTCTGCTGATATGATAGTTCTTGATGCTTTCCAAACCACCGCAGTCCCTTGTCTGCCCTGAGAGGGCAGGGTGAATATGGCTTCCAGAACATTCTCACTACTTCCTAGGAAAGAGAATCTTGGCAGCCAAGCCTGATAAGCCTCTCCACTGACTGTTTGTTGTTATGTGTTTGGGCACACTGACCAGAGAAGAGCGCGTGCATGCGGTACTATTTCCTCAGACGAACCTAGAGCTGAACCTTTGGGTTTTAGTCGATATGTTACTGCACCCACATCCAAGAGTGTTTGGATTCCCATGTTCATGACATCATAGCCTCACACAGATCTCAGAGAGTGTGCCATAAAGCTAAGAACCCGGAATATCAAGATTTATGGACGTTGACCACAGAGAAACGCTGAAGATAGCTGACTCTTTTCCATTGCTCTGTATTTCTCTTTGCAGGGGAGGAAGCTGTTTGTATTTTAGTATTGCATGAAGGGAAGGGCAATTAACCTTTATAGAGAACCAAGTTTATATGCATTACACTTGGGTGGCACACTGGATTTGACCCAGAATCTAATCTTGTTCCTACTTCATAGTATGCTGTCCTTCATCAAGTCCATGTCATATACCATTGGACATCTCCAAGTTGAGGACACCTTAAAATAAGTGACCTCCTATTATTTAATCCTACGTATACAATTCCTAAGGAATAACCATGACACAGTTGTCATTGCCGCCAAATGCTAAACTATAAAGATCTCAGCAGCGCAGCAGGTGACTTGGAAGAGAGTTCCGAGAGTTCCGAGATTCATTACTAGAGTGTTCTTTAGAACCATGGGAAACCTGGTGTTGTGAGGAGGCAAGGGTGGGACAAGATGTGTTCTGCAACTTTCTGAAGGAGGAAGCCAAGGTGACTGCTTTTATGTATTTGTAAAGTAAACTTCAGGACTAGAACCAGTGGGTTTTGTTCTCCCGTGGGCTACTTCACGAAAGTCTCGATCATTGATGTTTTTGACAGCAAAGTTAAGAAACCCTGAATTTGGGGTTACATCAAAGGAGGGCCAGTGTCCGTTCAGTCTCCCCCAAGCCACTTAGCTGTCAAATGGAACCCATGTTCATTTGATTTGCATCTCTGGGTGAAGGTTTTCATCTTGTGGAGGTTGAATCCCACCTTAGAGATTTTTTTCCCTCCAATTGCAATGATTTTTTGTTCAACAAAAAAGGTAACTCCACAGATGTCATGTGTTGCCCTGTAGGACACTAGCCAGTTCTATCTCTAAGCTAGGGACCTTATTCCAGGGTAGTTTTCTTTTTTTTTTTCTTTTTGGTTTTTCGAGACAGGGTTTCTCTGTGGTTTTGGAGCCTGTCCTGGAAGTTTTCAATGCCTATATATTCCTTATTCCTCCCATTTTCCTCTGAATGAACCTTACTGTACTGCTGGAGGCCCATAACCCTGACAGGTGTTCGGTCCATCGTTAACACACTGAGAGGCACACAGATACATCAAGAGCTAAGCAAAAAGAGTTTGCCTGGAATGTGAGGATTTTTTTTAATGAAATATTCCCTTTGCCAATTTATTTTACATGTATTTACTTTCCAGGACAACTATATAATTTAAAAAATAAAAGTCCAAAAAGGAAACAATAAATTTAAAAGAAAAATTCTAAGTCACTTGTGAGCATTATAATATAATTTAGTTGCCTAGTAATCAAGTCAAAGAAATACAAATTCCTCCAAAGCAGAGAAACAGAAAAAGCAATCTTTATGGGAACCAAGAAGGAAGAAGAAGCTGGGAGGAGAAATCCCAAGGTAAAACATCAACACTTCAAGATCAGAGGTCTGGTCCACTAGGCCAGTCCGTATGGAGGGCATAGACGGTGGTTTCATGAAAGTCTTATGTGAGATGCTGGCAGGAACCAAGGCAAGGATCAGTAGAACAGTCCTAACGGGCTGACAAGTCACCTTCAAAGGTCTAGAAATTTAGCAGACTTCAGTTGGAGTGAGTAACAGTTACTTTATAAAATGTACATTACTGTAAGATTACATTACGAATGTAAAATAATAATACATAAGTAATAATAATTAATATATTATATATTTATGTTATGTTATAACATATAACATAACATAAATAATAATAAAAATAATAAAAAAATAATACATAAGTAATGTAAAATGTACATTACTGAAAGATTGGACTTAATATGTAAATCAAACCAGTAATACTACAACTGTAGTGTAATATTTCACAGTGATGGATATTTGTTTAATGTTCAATACACTGTTAGAGATCACCTACCTACCCCTTTGAAGGTCAAATCCAAGAAACTTAGGATTTTAGTGTCAAGTGTTTTTAATTATTTAAATAATGTTAAGTTGGAAGGCATGGGATTGTTTTTCAGTTTGGAAGCAGTATCGAGTCATTTCATTAACTTAAACTCCCTAATGTATTTATCTTACCTACCTTTATGTAAAATTTTTTAAGTATTTGGGAAGGTGTTTTATTCTGATATGCTTAAAAGGAATCTGTTTATAACAAATTTCCAAATTAAATGTCAATATCTGAGAACATCTTGTAATTATCTTAGTAAGTCTCTTTAAATAACTTACTCCCTCACATTTTAAATTTCTATTTCCAATATTCAAGTTTTGATTAACAGAGTTTCCAAATAATAAAAATGATCGAGAATGTTCTTTCCTAAATAATAGTGTTTAGAAACTAAACTTAGAAACCTAAAAAAATCTAGGGCTGCCCACTCAGACCAATACCCCACTTATTTAGGAAGCTAAGGTAGGAGAATGGAAAGTTCAAGTCCAGCCAGGGAAACTTAGTAAGACCCATCTCAGAAAGTCAAAAGAGGGGCCAGAGCAAAGACTCATTTGTTGAGAGCACTGGCTGTTCCTCCAAGGGACCACATGGCAGTTCACAAACATCTGTAAATCCACTTCTGGTAAATCTGGCACCTTCCTGTGTCCTTGGAGGACACCAGACATGTGATACACAGACATACGTGCAGGCAAAACATCCACGTACGTAAAATAAGACAAAATAGAAAAATATTCTTAAAAAACGTCAAAAGAGGGCCAGGACTATAGATCAGTGGTAGCGAGCTAGCCTGGCATGCAGGGAACCTTAGGTTCAACCCCCAGGGTAGAAAAGACAGACAGCAGCAACAAACCTTGCACCCCCGCACTCCCTACCCCAGCTTGTCTGCTCCTTGAGGATGGGCATACCATTCTGTAGACCAACAGACAGGTTCTACTCTGGCTTTCTTTTTGCTCTATAGATCCCAACACTTGGTGTCAGTATTGACCCAAAGCCAAAGCATCTTGTCAGGATCAGGCTGGAAATTAAGCAAATCCGTGGACAAATCACCCGGAAAAGCTCTTAAGTGTGTTTTCAGACTCCACTGCAGAAACCATGCCCGGTGTCAGGTTCCACAGGTTTTTCCGCCTGAGTCAGCGCTGCTGGGAAGGGGAGGGCAGCAAGGTGTCCTGGGAACTGTCTGGGAGAGGGGTTAGCTTTCTGGGCAAGGCATCTACCTCGCAGCCCACCTGTCTGCCCATGAGCTTCCTACTCACCGGTGCAGTGGGCCTGCTTGTTGTAAAACAAACAAGGGACTTACTGTGGTCCATCCTTGTCACAACAAATAAGGGCTTATGCCCCTGTAAAGGAGAAGCAGCAGCGTGTAAACACAATAGAGGAAGAAAGAAGAAGGAAGGAAAATGGACTGGTTGACAGGCTATACGTTCTAGCATCATCTAGACATGATATTCACGACCAGAGACTGGGATGTTTCTTCTTCGTCTCTTCTTTTTTCCTCTTCCTCCTCCCCCTCCAACTCCTCCTCTTCCTTTTCGTATTCCCCTCCTCCGTCCTTCTCCACACCATCATGAAGATCCAGGGATATTTATCTGTTGCTTTATTGCTTTTTCTAAGCCACAACTGCTTCGTGCTTGGGATGTCAACCACTTTTCCTTGGGATTTGCACCAAGCCTGGTCTGCCTGGTGTGGGAAGGGTCCATGTTACCCAAGCTGGTGAAGGTAGAAAGTACCCGGAACGGCACTGTCATTCATAAATGCAGAACGGGAGGGAGAGTCCTTTCTCCCCGCCTCCACCCCACTTGTCTGCTCTCTCTCTCTCCCTTCCCTGCCCCTTACCCGCAACGTTAAATCTATTCTGCTAACAGGTTTCTTTTTCACTAATTGCCGCGACTGCTTCATTTTCTAGCATTCTTCCATGGCTTTCAAGGAAATGTTTGCTATTTTGTGTAGCATTTCATAGAATTCAATATACGTGGCCAATTTCAGGATAAGTCCAAGAGAAAGGTACTACCAAACCTTACCTTGCTTTCAAAAGTGGAGTGGGATTTTATCTTCCCTGGAGGAAAGGAAGCATTGCAGCTGGGAGGCATGTGGCTGTCCATCTGGGGGGACTCCTGTGCAGACATGACTGCCCATCCAGGAGGGTCCAGTGCAGATGTGACTGCCCATCTGGAAGACTCTGGTGCAGATTGAACTATGCTCTCCAGTCAGGCAGGACAGAGGTGAGGAGCCTCCTTTGACTCATGAAGTCTCCACTCAAGGGTGGCGGGGACCAGGTCACTTCTACACTAATGGGAACCCACTGAAGGGTGATAACACCCTGTGGACGCTTGAGCCAACCCTAATTTGGACCTGGATTTATAATTTCTTAAAGGATCCATAGCAAAAAGAAGTAAAGATGCCATTTTTCTCCTACTGGTGTCTCTGGCACTCTGTCTCACTGGGAAGATGAGTTGGTGTTCTGTTACTGTTACAGAACACCCAGGACAAAAGGTTTATCTGACTAACGCTCTCAGGGGGTTCAGTCTACCGGCATTTGTATCAGGTCCCAATCCCTCAAAATAACAATCAGGACTTAAGGCTGAACTTGGACCCAGTAAACACTTAACATTTCCTAGAAAGCTTGTAAAGTGGGTTTCTGTTTGCCATGGAAATTCATTACTTTCTTATACACTCCTACAGTCCCCCAACCTCCAGGAAGACCATCAAGTTCTCTTCTGACTCAGATAAGCCTCCCACAGATCAAAGCCCATGAGAGTCCCTGAGCTGTTCCAGCTAACCCACCCCTCCCATTGCAAGATAACCTGTTCTAACTGGCAGGACTCTCCCACTGTCCTTGCTATCTTCTCTGAACCCCGAGAAAAGGCCCTGACAGTTGGAATAAACCTTTTTCCTTTTACTCACAGTGTGGTCTAATTTTGGTGGTTTCACATCATCTTGGCTTACAATTTGATGACTCACTTCGGGTCTGTGATGAGGGAGAACATGGAGGCAGAAGCCAATGGCAGAAGTTGGGGTGAGGGTTCATCTCATGGGAGCAGAGAAGCAAAGAGATAGAAGAAGATATTGGGGTGTCCAGGGTCCCCTTCAAGGACACAGCAGCCTAATTTCCTTTCATTAAGCCCTATCCACTAAAGATTCTGCTGCCTCTCGACAGCATCAGGGGCTGATGACAAAGGCTTTAGCTCATAGCCATTTGGGGATATTAAATTTGCAAATCGTAAAATTAAATAGAATTTAAAAAAAGGAAAGGGTATGGCTGCTCCTAGGTATGGTGGAGTAGGAAGTTTGTTGTAGATAAAAGGGAGACATAGCCAGAGGCAGGGACATCGGGAAAGTCCAGAGTAAACATAATTGATCCGTATGAGGGGAAGGGAGGCAGGGGAGCCAGGTACAGCAGCCAAGAGGCACAAAAGAGAGAGGGTTAACCAAAATGGCTGACATACATAAGGAAGGGCAGCTGGGGGAAGAGCAGCCCAGCCTCTGGGCTGGAGAAGTTTAGGGAGAGGGTGGGGTGTGCCAGCCAGGGGGGTCCTGTAATAAGTAGGGGCTGAGGGATTCTGAGAGAACCTGGGGGCCAGTGTCTGCTTTGATATATTGAATAGGCACCTCAGCCATTTGTCCCAGGCTTGAGACTTAATACAAATAGAATCAGGAAGTTGGTTCTGCTTATGATACAGCTGAGCATCCTACAAAATTGAAAACCCAAAAAGAGAGGCCTCATAGGTAAGGTTGAAATAGCTTCCTCATAGGTGAACGTGAGAAGAGCCTGGGGACAGTTTTAGAGGTTCTCTTGAGATTTTAGGGAACAAACTGAGGCTGGAGAAAAATAAATGGCAAACATCCCTCAGTATTGCAGCGGTGGTGCATAGATTTGCCTCTGCCTCAGGAAAAGTTGACCCTTCTTTGGCTAATGAAATCTGAGGAAGTTTGAAGGTGACTTTGCTTCTTTTTGGTGTGTCTCTTTTTAGGCAGATAATGGAACCTCATAGAAACCTTCCCTCAATACCCCTCACCTTTTCTGATTTCCCAAGGACTCTCAAAGTCACCCCCAATTATGGCATTGTTTTTCTGAGCCCCAACCATCTCTGTCCGACAGACAAGAGCCCTTTTCTGCAGTTCTTCTAGGTCTCAGATATTTTAATATCTCAGCAGATCATTATTTCCATCACTGATATGACAGACAGCGGTACTCGATCTTTCAAAGGATGTTTGACTCGTGTGCCTGGACTTTGGCCCCTGACACCTGCCTGTGAGTTGACTGTGTAAACAGTGTACCCATTGGTTGGTAATCCACTCATTTCCCCTTGACAGCTGCTGTGGACATTTTTTTCTATGCTATTTAGTATATGGACAAACATAACATAATTACTGTGTTGCCATTTATCATGAGACTTCTTTAATAGATTTAGCTAATTTCTTGGTATTGAAGAATTGTAGTTATTTCTAAACTTTCATGGTACCAATCAATATATTCATAAGCATTAATGCTGTGGGACAATGGTCTTGTACCCTGTAAAGATGTGTCTCTTGTATTGCTTTAATGAAATGCTGCTTGGCTTGGAGCCAGGCAAGAAGTATAGGTGGGGTGACCAGAACAGGAGGATTCTGGGAGGAAAGGCTCAGTCTGCAGTTGTCACCCAGATGCAGAGGACACAGATGAGAATGTCCCACTGATAAAAGGTACCAAGCCATGTGGCTAACACAGAAAAGAATTATGGGTCAATTTAAGATGTAAGAGTTAATAAGAAGCCTGAGATAATAGATCAACAAGTTTATAATTAATGTAGACCTCTGTGTGTTTCTTTGGAACTGAACGACTGTGGGACCAGGAGGGACAGAAGCCTCTGTCGACACATTAGTGTAGCACATTCTTTATAATCATTCTTTTACATTCCTGCAAATTATATGTTATAATTTATCCTATAGTCTTCACTGAAAACACATTTAAACTGGATAACATTAATGTCTCCAATAACCATTGTATTAGTAAAGGTTTCTATTGTTATGATAAAACACCATAACTAAAAGCAACTTAAGGAAGAAAGGGTTTATTTTAGCATACATAGCCACATTAGAGTTTGTCATGGATAGAAGTCAGGGCAGGAATCCAATGGCAGGAACCTGAAGGCAGGAGCTGACACAAATACCGTGGAGGAGTGCTACTCACTGGCTTGCTCTCCAAGGCTTGTTCAGCCTGCTTTCTTGTAGAACCCAGGATCTCAGCCTGGCGGTGGCACCGTTCACAGTAATCTGGGCCATCCCGCATCAATAAACAACCAAGAAAATGCACCACAGGCCAATCTGGTGGAGGCACTTTTTTAGCTGAAGTTCCCTCTGCCAAAATGACTCTAGTTTGTGTCAAGTCGACAGAAAACTAGCCAGCACAGCCATCGTCAATCTAGGTTCTGACACTGTCACAGATGTAAATGTTGCTGTCAATTGTTGTGTCTCCTTTTAAAGAGATGTATCCTCTGGTAGCTGAATAATACATGCATACACTGATAGTTTTATTTGTAAAGCAGGGAGAGGTGCACACATGCTAATATGAGAGGTGTTGGTGAGTCAGGACCTGCAGGACTCACCAAGCGTGCAGTGGAGAGCTGCATGGTTCTCTGTATCTGCTGCATGGGATCCCATGAAGCACAAACCGGTCGGTTGACATATTTCAGAGTCATTGGGCTGATGTTTTGTTCTGCGAACATAGATGGTGCTGGGTTGGTTCACTTCCTCCAGCACTCGTATAGACATTTCTCTGGGAAGAGTCAGAGAGGTGGACTCAGGTCATAGGGGAGACATATATTTTGTTTTAATTTAAACTTGGCAGTTGCTCACCAAAGAAACACATCCACCAGAATTCAGTGGGTGTGTGTGTGTGTGTGTGTGTGTGTAACCTCACTCACACTTTGGATGATCAGGCTCCCCCCCGCCACATACACATCCTGATTAGAAATAGTATCTTTGTTTGCATTTCCCACATCTAAGGATTTCATAAGAGCGGGAGAGATCACTGAACAATTCCTCACAGTGGGATTCACTCAGGATATTAGAGTCCCTCCAACAAACACAACTTTATACAAAGACTCTTCAGACTCTGTGTTGGTGAGCTTATGAAAAACAACGGAACTTAGACATTGAGCAAAGGCCTGGACAGTTGAGGGACTTTTAGGGCAAAGCCCTTGCTCCAGCATGGGGAACCCCACACAACTAGGTGCAGCTACCTGTCATATCCCATCATATTCTATCCCACCCCATTCCACTCCATCCCAGCCTATCCCATCCAATCCCAATATAATGACTGAAGAGGAGCCCTGAAGAAAAGCACAGAAAGAAGGTGGAATAAATGTGGCACATTGAGAAGACCAACAGGGGGCTCAGAGGGCTCCCACAGTCCACCCCTCAGGCCCTTCTTCATGTGGACACATGAGCTTTAGGTCTAAAAAGAGGGAGACTTGTGGCAAAGCGCAAAAGGTTTGTATGGCCAAAGCAAAAGCCAGGAAATATGGTCCTTCAGCTTCAAGCTGGGTCATCTTCAGAACTGGTGTCTTTTCCTGAGACTGGGGGGCGGGAGGATGCAGCTCTCCTGGCCAGGGCTTCAGGCTGTCGCCAGGATGAGACACAGGAGGCTCTGGAGAAATTCCAATCCCAGAGACTGTTTCCCCAGCCTCTGACACACTGTTGCATCTGCACAGCTCAGCTGTCCCGTGAGCTGGAATAGAAGTGGGGAATATCTCCCTGGAAGGGTGGCTGCAGCCTTTTAAATCTGCAGCCATGGAGCGTCCCTTTTTCTTAGTAGAGAAAATTGGTCTTGGTTTTGCCAGTTTCTTGAGAGTCTGAATTTTCCAGGAATCTGCACAGCCCTTGAGAGAGAAAATAACTTTATCGTGGTTTAGCTCCAGGACAAAAACAAACAGACAGACAAACAAACAAAAAATGCTAGTGTGGAGTGGGATGAGGATACACACTAGGAAAATTCCAGGTGAACTGGTCTTATATGCGTCCAGCCAACAGTCACTCATGGTGGGTGCTGGTTCCGTTTCATTCTTATTGCTATCCAGCTCTGAAATAGGCTCAACTTGGTAAGCTTTAACTTTTTCATCTGAAAAATGGCATGCTATTCTTCTTGTTGTGACAAAGGCAGCTTAGGGAAGGAAGGTATCTCAGGGTTCTATTGCTGTGAGGAGACACCATGACCATGACAGCTCTTATAAAGGAGAACATTTAATTGGGCTGGCTTACAGTTCAGAGGTTCAGTTTATTATCATCATGGTGGGGAGCATGGCGGCATGCAGGCAGACACGGTGCTGGAGAAGGAGCAGCTACATGTGGATTTGCAGGCAGCAGGACGTACGTAACCTGTGACAATGGAAGCAGCTTGAGCATAGGAGAACACAAACCCCACCCCCACAGTGACACACTTTCTCTAACAAGACCACACCTACTCTCACAAGGCCACACCTCCTAATAGTGCCACTCCCTTTGGGGGAGGGGGCCTTTTTCTTCCAAACCACCACAGATCGGTTGATTTTGGCTCATGGTTTGCAAGGATATACTCCATCACGGTATGGCTCATGGTTTGCAGGGGTATAACCCATCATGGTATGGTTCATGGTTTGCAGGGATGTAATCCATCATGGTATGGAAAGTGTGACAACAGGAGAGGGAGGCGGCTGGACCCATCACAGGCACAAAGAGGGGGCAGAGAGAGATGAACCCCAGGGTTCCATTCACTTCCTCCTGTTCTTCAGTCCTGGATCCCAGTCCCTGGAATGATGCTGCCCATTCAGAGTTAGGACTTCCCACTGCAATTGGGTACACCCTGAGGTTGGTCCCCTAGGTGATTCGAATCCATTGACAGCAAGGATTATGTTATCAACAACCTATACGGTAGTTATGAGTCAATCCACCTACAGATCCCGGCTCAATCAGTATGTGTCTATAGTATCTCTAGTCAGTATTTCTCCTTCTATTTTCAGGACAGAAACAGATCTCTGTGTGTGGTTTACACTTTCCGAAGCAGTCAGACAGGGCATATTAGGCCATATAATTTCTCTCTGAAACATTTTGCCTCCAAAAGAGTCCAGTAAAGTTCAAGAGACTTGTTTACTCTTCCCTGGATACGACGATCTGTTCTTTGATTGGTTTTGTGGGGTGTGTGTGTGTGTGTGTGTGTGTGTGTGTGTGTGTGTGTGTGTGTTTTAAATCTCACTTTCATTTAGAAGCCTTCCAAGCATAGACTAGCCAACAACAGTTACTATGGCTGCACAGAACAAGTAAAAAACAAGGCTCCTAGCAGGATTTATCATTGAAGAAAGTGTCATTAGTCTCTAGGTTAACAGTGACTGAGGTCAGCAATGGCTGAGGTTAACAGTGGTGGTTATTAAGTGCCTGTCGACTATTAGACAGGAATGCCAGAAAAGAGGATCCAAAACCACAGCCATGTCCCTCCCGAGGAAATCACAGTGTAGCTCATCACACTGGAAGAAGTCCTCCAGCGTCAACCCAGCACAGACAGACACAACAGCACACAGGCGATCTTGTCATAGGTTTCACTGGACTCCATCTTTCCAGTCAAACCGGCTCTGCTTTCTGAATGAACTGCAGGAATTACGTCTATTTCTTGGTTCACTGGCACTTCCTTTTACAGTGCCCTTACGTGACTGAACGCTTCTGGACAGTTCTCTCTTTCTATAAGGGCACTAATCCCACGAACCAGAGCTCCGACCTCACGCCTGAATTAGCTTGCAAATACTGGAGAGCAACACAGAACTGGAGAAGGAAACCGCTCATGGTGTCTACATTTCAATACATATCATAATCTCGGAGACCTCTGAGCTCCATCAACAACTTTCAGGTATGAGGAAGTCACAGATCTTGAAATGAGACAAGGTTGTATTGTCTTGAAACGGTTCCAAGGGTCTTTGTCAGAAGGAGGCAGAACTGTTTGAGAATCAGAAGAGCATGGCATGCAAGAGGAAACTGGGGTGGGGGGGAGGGCGGTCAAAAGCCAAGGAATGCTGACAGTCCATAGATTCTTGAGGAAGCAAGGAATGAATGCATTGTCCTCTGGAACTTCCAGAAGCAACCTACCCCGCCAGTACCTTTAGTACTGTGAGATGCATTTCTTACCCTCTGACCTCCACAAATATGACATCATAAATCTAGGTTGTTTAGGGCCACTCTATTTATGGTACTTTTTTATAGAAGCCATAGAAAAATATGGAGGCTATCTACAAATCACAGTTGTTTTCTTTTTTTAAAAAAAGAAGTTTTAGATTTACTTGTTTTATCTTGCATGCGAGTATTTTGCCTGCATGTGTGTGTGTGTGCACCTCATGCATGCCTTTCTTGCCTGTGGAGGTCAGAAGAAGATATTGGATTCCTTAAAACTGGAGTTAGAGATGGCTGTGTGCCACCATGTCAGTCCTGGGAAGCGAACCCAGGTACTGTACAAGAAGAAGTTCCCGGGCTGGAGAGATGGCTCAGTGGTTAAGAGCATTGCCTGCTCTACCAAAGGTCCTGAGTTCAATTCCCGGCAACCACATGGTGACTCACAACCATCTGTAATGAGGTCTGGTGCCCTCTTCTGGCCTGTAGACACACATACAGACAGAATATTGTATACACAATAGATAAATAAATAAATAAATAAATAAATAAATAAATAGAACAAGTTCCCTTAATTGCTGAGCTATCTCGCCAGCCCCAAATCATGGTTATTTTAAGCACCCACCACAGTGACATTCTGAAGGAAGGAGTGTTTCTGAAAATTCCATGATGATAGTAACTCAGCCTGCATTTGGTAGCTGGAGCGGTTAAGTGTGAAAGAACGTGGAAATTCGGAGGAACTATCATTCCCAGACAGAGTTACACCAAGGGAAACATCAGCCTTGAGCGTACATTTGGGAAATCAACACATACAGACCCCTAGTCCCATGAGACCAAGACAGCTGTGGGAGTTTCACCGCTGAGATTTTTCCTTCAGCTTTTGGAAGGGGTTCTGGGTCTGCTGTGCATTGCACGTGGTGTCTGGTAAATTGCATGACCATATAGATTCAGCAAACATTCTAAATTCAAACACATCAGTTTTTCAAGCATGTGGCCATTCACCGTATTTTTCTGACAAAAGGCTTCAGAGTAGTTCCACTGAGTTTCTTCACCCTGTGTGTATTTTAACCAGGAGATGAGCCTCCGGGTACACGATGAGGGTTATTTAGATTGGGTTAGCTTCTGAGCATGTCTGTAAGGGACTGGTCTGGTGGAGGTGGGGATTCCCAGCCCCTGGGCTTAGGATCTAGACAACACAAAAAGCTAGAAGCTGGCTGAGCATAGGCATTCGTTACTCTCTTCTTCCTGTCGATGCCCTCCGGCCATCTGCTTCATCGCCCGCTGCCTTGACCTCTCCACCTGATGGACCGCATCATCCTATGAGGCCAAACAAACCCTTCCTTCCTAAGTTGCTGCTGTTAGGATGTTTCATCACAGTAGTGGATCTTGATCTACAGGCAACAGGAAGTGAACTGTGTCCCTTAAGAGAGAGCTTAAACAAAAGAGATCCCAAAGCCCGCCTCCACAGTGACACACTTCCTCCAATCAGTCCATGCCTACACCAACAAAGCCACAGCTGCCAATAGTGCCACTCCCTTTGGGGGCCATTTTCTTTCAAACCACTACAACACCCTCACAGCTGGCTTTTGTGATTATTTATACCATGCGGTGCTGCTCAGTCCATTGCTGTATTCCTTCAGCAATCACCGAGACTGTAGTGGTGACCATGACAATGAAACATAAATTCTGTGTTCAAACCAGGAAACACTGAAGAACAACCAATAGCTCGAGCTGACCCCCTCCACGCTGGAAAGAACTGGAGCCATCACTCTTCAACCGTCACCACTTTCAGCGATTGCCTCATGGCCCTTGCTGTTTTCTGCTAACCCTTCCTCCGAGTTTGAGGCCCCATTGTAGCCCGTGCATTTGCTGAGTGTGGCCATCAGTGTTCAGTGTTACTGAGTTCTTCACAGGTTTGTTTCCCTACAACCTTGGATTTCTTGAAGGCTGTGCACTTATTATGTTACTCCACCGTTTAAAGTCATCTGCCGATTCTTCCCTGGCTCTAGAACAAAGCCCAGTGTTGCTTCTAAATGCACACAAGGGAAGCCATCAAGGCCTGCCTTCCTTCTCTTGTGGCCCCACGTCCCCCTTTCTCCCTTCTCTCTATGCCCTGTTCACATCCAAGTTCTTCAAGTTCCCCCAGCGGAGCCATATTTTCCCTCAGGTTGTCCCCTCATGCTTGTCACTTGAGTCTGGACATTCCTATGTGCCCCTTCCCTTCTCATATGGTAGATCATTCTGATTTGTGCCTGTGGTATTAAAAGTCACAGAAAGACATTCTTGACTATGGAGTTAAGATCAAACACATCCTGGGTCCAAAGGCATGTGACTATGATCTATGCCACCTCCATTCTGCATTGCCGAAACCTTCAGCTGAATTGCGAGCCTCATCCTGACAGAGCTATACATTGAGTTATACCTCACAGAGTTGATAGCCTGAAGTCCTATCCTCCACATGTAGCCTTATTTGGGGACATGTTTTTATAGATAAAGGGTGGTCACCAGCAGGACTGTAATCTGGTTTAGATGGTGTTCTTCTAAAGACATCCGTGTGGGAAGAGGCTGTGTCAGGATGAAGGTAGAGATGCTTTCATGGGCCAAGAAACACAAACACAACCAGAAAGTACTGGAAGCAAGGGCCAGGCACAAGGCAGATCGTCCTTCACAGTCTTCAGGAGGAACCAAAGCCTTCCACATGCTGCTCCGGGACTTCTCACCTTCAAACTCAGAGTCACTCGCTGCTGAAGCCACTCTGTGGTGAATTAGTATCATTGGAAACAAATACAGGCAACAGTCATTCCTTCATTTATGTTTGACCATTTGTATCTACAGATTAGAGCAACAACGGGGATAAAAGTTAAATTCAAATTTATTAAAAGGAAAGAAGTGCGCTGTGGACATGAAGAGGAGCCAAGGTTCCTGCCCCCTGAGGACACAGGGAATTCAGTGTGCCACTGTGGGTGCCAACCTCCTAGCTCAGATGGGCTGGGAGGCGCTGGCTAGCCATCCCAGAACTCCAAAGCCTGGATCTTGAAACACTCGTTAGGACAAGCAGAAAAGAGAATTGGAGCAGAGAGAGCTGTGGAGCTGAGGGATTGGCTGAAGAGATGAGCGGGAACCTATCAGGAGAGGACTTATGTAAACATGTTGGGACGGGAAGCCAATGGTAGATTTATAGTAGAAAGAGGTGGATTGTCAGCACTCAGCGCTAGAACGTTCTCCCAGGCAACGTGAACATGTTACCATGCTCGCTGTTCGTTGAGGACATTAGAAGTGGGAAGAAATCTCTTGTTGTTGTTGTTGTTTCTTGTTTTGATTTTGGGTTTTGTTTTTTTTTTTTATGTGTAGCCTGGCTGTCCTGTAACTCACTCTGCAGACCAGGCTGGCCTTGAACTCACCTGCCTCTGCCTCCCAAGTCCTGGGATTAAAGGCATGCGTCACTACTGCCCTTCTGGAGGGAATCTTTATCAAGCCACAACCTCAAGAGGTGGCAGAAGTCCCAGAAACTTTGCAGGACAGAGCAGTGGTACCACATGGAGAAACGCTCACAGCCCAACTCCGGCGTTGCCCGTTCCTGTCCCCTTTTGTCCTTCCATCAGATGCGACGTGCCCCCATATTTTAAATCCTAGCTATCTCATTCCCTCCTAGAACCCCCCCTTCATTCCTGGAAGCTGGCGCAAACCACGTGTCTATCATCACTCCTCAAAGCCACAAGCTTAAAGCACACGGTTCTGCAGCACTGGGGTAAAGCCAAGCACATCTGTACGATGTTTCTGTTCCCACTTACACTTCTCTGCTTTGTTAAAGCAGAGCAGTGCGAAGCCCTGAAGTCACCATGGAGACGCTGAGGACAGGTGGGATCCAGAGGACATAGACCAGTGCAGCCCAGCCCTTCCATGAGAGACAGGGGATGGAATCGGGGCTCCCCCACCCCAGAAGCTCTGTCCCATAGCTAAATGAGATGCAGGGTGCTGCTACCTATAAACAACATCATCTGTTTGGCTTGAGACCTGTTACCGGGTCTGTCCACTGAGTACAAGGGTACACTCACCAGGCAGTGGAATCCCAGGGCACCCCTGAATCCATCAGTGGAGCGTCAGCATCTGGAAACACCTGGCCCAATTAGATGGTTATGACTTAACACTACAGGACTCATTTGCACCCTCGGACCCCAAATGTCAGGGGACTCGCTGGCTGACCTTTAGCTGATGGCAGGGGCTGGTGGTGACATTTGCACGGCTCTGGCACTTGCCTCCCTGGGTTATCCTTCAAAGGCCCAGCAGGACAGCTGCTGAGCTGGTGGCTCACCACAGAGCGAGCCACCTACCACCGGTGTGGAAAGAACTAGAAACTGACTGCGTGGTATTTCCCCACTGTTCTGGATGGGCTTTGATGGGCTTATCTTCTGCTTCCTCTCCCGAACCTTTGGGTGGTACTGGCTACCGACTCAATAGAAATCAACCATCCTGGTCCCATTCCAGGAGATGCTGGGTTTTGACAGTGGGAGGTGGAGTTTGCCTGTTCCTAGAAGGGTGCTCATCAGGAGCAAAGGCAGTGTCAGCCACTCCTTCCTCCCGCTGACCCCAGGAATCTGCTGTGTGCAGAAAACCTTGAAGCCTCATCTCCCCTTATCAGGATACTAGTGAGGATTTTATACATCCAGAGCCCAGGAGATTTAGAAGGGAGAGAAAGATAGAGAACTGGGCTGCCTTCACACACACACACACACACACACACACACACACACCCCTTCGTTTGTCGGTCACTGCAAAGCAAAACTGAGGGAGGAAAGTTGAAGGCTAAAGCTAGACCCCACTCACACTGCTTTTCTGCAAACCTGTCCCCTTGAGGATGCATCTACATTGATGGGACAGTCTCCTAGAGCTGCTATAACCGAGAGTCACACGCGAGGAGCCCACGACAGCAAACAGCTATTCTCTTCCAGTCTCAGGCATGTCAATCTGAAATCAGAGTGTGGGCAGTGCTGTGTTCTCCCCAGGTCCTCCAGGGAACAACACTTCCTAGCTCTGGCTTCTAATAGCTACAGAAGGAGCTTTGGTCTGGCTCTGTGTACGTTGAACTTATGGGGGGTCCATTGTTACTCACTGTGTGAGCCCACAAACTCAGATGGCTTCAGGGGTCCGGCAAATAACATAAATAAGGCAATGGAATATGGCTTCATTTAGGGGAGCTACTTCTGATGAACTGATGAT
>NC_022032.1:20164382-20210705 GCF_000317375.1 Microtus ochrogaster | reverse complement strand
TGAGAGAGAGAGAGAGAGAGAGAGAGAGAGAGAGAGAGAGAGAGAGAGAGTGTTCCTCAGGTGCTGTATACCTTTTTTAGTGCCTGTTTTAGTCCCTGGGCCTGGGACAGAGAACCTGTCTACTGTTGTAGCTCCTGGGTTGTGGCCCCTGGCTATAACAGACATTCACAGGACACTCACTCCCACCAACGAGGATGCAGTATCTCACGCTGGCCTGAAGCTTGCTGACTAGGTTAAGCCGGTTGGCCAGTGGCCCTCAGAAAGCCCGCCTGTCCCCATCCCTCCAGAGCTTAGATTGCAGCACGTGTCACTATTCTTGTTTTTGGTTTTTTATTTTCTATTTATTTATTTTTTTAAAGGTGAGTCCTGGGGGTCCAGCTCAGATGCCCCCTGGGGTTTGCAAGGACCCTACCAACTGAACCACCTCCTCAGCTCAGTAATCCACGGTTCTGAAAACGGCATGGCCCAGATGAACCGGGCCTGTGTGGCTGATTCTTAGACTAGGAGCTACTATGTGTGAGTAGAAGTAGATGGTGTGCGGTTAGGAAGCAAGGCCAGAGACTCGTGGGTAAACAGCAGGGATTTCTCTGAATGTGCTAGATGTTCCTATTGTCAACACTTCTGGGAAAGGGCCAGTTCTGGGGACAGGAACTTAGGAAGAAATAGGCAGGGCCTCTAGAGAGCCCGCCTGAAGGAAGCATGGGGCATGTTCTGTCAGAAGCCAGCTTCACCCTGCTCAGTCCCTCATGGACTAAACCTGGCTGTTGGTTCCACTACAAAATTAAATAAAAAATTTCAGGAAATGGCAGCTTGCCAATTTGTTGTGGTGGTGACCTGTTTGTGTTTGGTTGTTTTTTTGTTTTGTTTTGTTTGTTTTTATTTTTGTCCCGTCCCCCCCCCCCCCCCCCTCCCCCCCCCCGACAGAGTTTTTCTCTGTAACTCTGGCTGTCCTGGAACTAGCTCTGTAGACCAGGCTGTCCTTGAACTCAGAGATCCACCTGCCTCTGCCTCCCAAAGTGCTATGATTATGCCTGGCAGACATCTTGCAATATTTAAGGAGTCAATTTTCTAGAAGTTCCAGAAAGTTAGAAGTTGTGGGGATTTCCCTAAGACTAGGACTTCTGACACATTGGCTTCTGGGAAAGAAAAGAAAGATGGGCACCGGCTGGTGGAGGCCATTTTCCTTCTACTGCTGGGAAGGAAGGTGGCTTCACCTCAGGGCCTGAGCCCCGAGGTCTTTTCCCCTTGCTTGGCTTACGGGATAAGACACTCCTCTCTCTTTTAACAGTCTAGGTCAAAGGCGAGCATGCGACTCTCTCTATCACCCTCCTCGCCTGCCTGCTCATCAGCCGCCTGCCTGCTCATCAGCCCACCTTCTCGCTCTGTCTACACAACAGACACACCTCTTCGTTAAGATGTTCCTAACCTTACAGGAAAGCAAAACAAGCCCAGAATCCTGGATGTTCACTCTCAGATGTAGCGGTTACCAGATCCAAAGTGGACTCGCGCTGTCAAACTGGACCAAATGGAGCCCAGGAAGCCATATGAAAGGAGGGTTCTCACGCACAGACTCTCCCTGATAATGCACCATCACAGAGAGCGCGGAGCTGCTCCAAGGATAACTACTCCTACAAGAGCACTTGCTGGACACACTGTGTTGTAAACCTGGGCAAATAAACAGCCTGTTTGGACTCTCCCTGTTTAACTTGCCCTTCAGAGTGCGAGGGAGCCTCCGTTAATACCACAGGTGTCTCGAAGCTTTCTTTCAAAACCATCAAGCAGGTTTTCTCCCCTCCCAATTAGCAAGTTTTCCTTTGTTCCTCCTACAGAGCCACTCCTTTATGTACCTGTGTCATAATTCAGTCTGCAAGATCACCACATCCAGCCACATTGCTCCCAGGGGTGCCTGGGTGTAATGTCAGGTCTGCCATGTTCAACTAGCAGTACAACTTCGGCTCACACCGGTGGACTTCCCTGTGAATGGAGCCCTAAACTGGATGCTAGGTTCTTAACTACCCAAAGAACTTCGGCCAATTCAGCTAAACTTCGCAAACGTCCGTGTGCCTCTTCCTGCATCCGTTCTCCCAGCTTCAGGTACTCGGAGGAGAAAGACAGACGTGAGATCTACGGGGAAGATTTGGGGGGTCAGGCTCCTTCTGTATAACTTGAATTCGCTACAACTCTTTGTTTGTTCAAGCTGCCTAATCCGTGGAAGGAGTTCGCGCCTAACAGTGGAGGGGGGAGCAATGCGCTACAAATCCTCACGCGAAGCTAGCTCTTCACTCACACCCAGGATGCATGAAACTTCGGTGAGATAATTTAACATAAATTTTGTATGTGCAAATTTGTACATACGTTCTGTCACTACGTTCAGTCTCTCCCTCTGTGGCACACTCGGGGCGCTAATGTTGCCAGGACTAAATGGCTGGCTTTTCAGGGTGCCTCAGGGGAATCAACCCATATATGAGTCACTAAGAGCTGATGAGAAGCCTTTTAGAGAACCGTGAATATGATGAGTCACTAAAAGCTGATGGGAGGCCTTTCAGAGAATTGCAAATATGACTAAAATTTGTCCGTCTTATTTTATTATTGAGTATTAACTACATATGATAAAGGAATGAATTATTATGGATACTACTAATTTTGTTCTTAGATATTTATTTGAAATATAATTTACTAGCTGTAATTATTAACTCTTTGACCATACTGAATTGATGAATGCATAAATGACCAAATGGACAGAGGGAAGAAATAGGAAAAGAATAAGATTATGTGGGAAGAATACTGAGCTTCCAGAGACCTGCAACATGGAATCAGGAACCAGAAAAGAAACACATTTTCTTTTGCCTTTTGCTATCACTCAAGTGTGTTAAAACTTTAAATTCTTCCAACCAATTTTCAAACAATAAATTTCACCAAAATTTTTGATTTAAAAATAAAATAGTCTGTCCAAAGCCACAGAGAAACCCTGTCTCGAAAAACCAAAAAAATAAAATAAAATAAAATAGTCTGGCATTCCTCAAAAGTAATCAGCTGTAAACATTTCACCAGGTAAAACTTTTCGTCCCACACAAAATTTAGGACAGAGGGGGAAACAGTTCAAACCCTGGCCCCCAGGAAAATTAGCTCCTTCTGTATATTCAGGGTAGAGAATGGTAGGTTGGGCTTTGTGCTAGTCAAGGGGATGCTTTCTGATACCTACCAATCACATCTGGTTCAGCACAAACAAACGCCAGCTAATCACTGGCTGAAAGTATTGTTTTGTTTGTTGTTGTTTTCAAATCTCAGGAGCAATTTTCTCAAATTAAGGTCAAGAAATGGATGCAAAGCCAGAATATGTTATTTCCATACAATGGAACACTGTCAATCGATAAAAAAGGAATCAGATTGTGACAGATAAACCTTGCTGAGTGAGAGAACACTCTGGCACTAAAAAGGCCAGATGTTGTCTGTTTCTACTTGAAGATACCTAGAAACTGAAAACTGATAGCGATGAAAACCAGTAGGGAGGTAACCAGAAGCTGGGGGCTAAGGGGATGGGAGTTAGTGCTTAATGGGCAGAGTTCTCTCTGGGATTCTGACATACATGGAAATACCTGATGATGGTGGCTGCATGACATTGCGAACATAATTTTGGATACCCCAAAATGATGTAAATGGTAAATTTGATGTCTATTTTACTGTAATTAAAAACACAAATTACAACAGGAGAGCTCCGGGCCACAGTGTCCCACCATGAATGGCTAGGCAACGCCATGTTTCAAGTGCTTTTCAGTCACGGAGAGCTGGAAGAGTCATCTGTAGTGGACTGTCCTCCCAGCCCAGTCTTTCCCCCTGCTTCTTCCTTCAGCCCACCAAAACCAAAAAAATCAACCCATCCCTCAAGAGCTCATTCTGAGAAATAAGTTTTCTTAAAACCTTAAGATTTTATTTAATTGGCATATTTAGATATCTTGGGGATGGGGAGATGGCTCAGCAGTTAAGAGCACTTGTTCTTGCAGAGTACCTGGGTTCAGTTCACAGCACCCACATCGCATCTGAAAACTGCCTGTAACTCCAGCTCCAGAGAATCCAAATCCCTCATTTCTACTTCATGGCCACCTGCACTGACATGTTCATACTAAGCCCCCACCTCCAACCATACGTGTTTAAACATGAGAACACACCTTAAAACATTCTCACACCTTACAGGTAAAACTGCGGTTCAAAGCAGCCTCAGATGCCAACGTTAGGTGAACTTTATTGGCACACAACTTTTATTATTTCTTATGAGGTCAGTCTAATTCACCTTGCTTTTCTGTCATCGCAGAAAGGGAAAGACTAAAGTGGCTTTGCTTAAATATAAAAGCTGAGCGTCGCCTTCCCTCCTACTTCCTCTCATGATTTAAACCGTATTCCACAGCTGACCAGGGCTGGGGAAATGGCTGAAGGGTTAAAAGCCTATGCTGCTCTCCTAGAGAGCGCAAGTTCGTTTCCCAGTGCCCATCGAGGTGACTCACAACCATCTGTACCACCAGCTTCAGGAGGACCCTTCCCCCATTGGCTTCTGCATCCACTAGGGTTTGCCATTTTCTTTTCTGAGGCCACTGAGGACAGAGGAGTCAGTGCCCATTACTTCAGTATCAAATCCTCAGGATAAAGTTGCTCTTTAAGAAGACTCCCCCGTCCATAAAAATGGAGACATCTCCATCCTAACAGATGCATTAGAAGCATGGCAGAAGGATTCTCCCAAAGAGCTTAACCCAGTGTTTCTCAGCCCTCCTAATGTTGTGATCCTTTAACAGGGTTCCTCATGTTGTGGTGACCCCCAACCATGACATTAGTTTTGTTGTTACTTCATAACTGCAAATTCGCTACTGTTAGGAATCATAACATAAATATCTGTGTTTTCCAATGGTCTTAGGCAAACCCTGTGAAAAGGTCATTTGACTCCTATAGGGGTTTCGACCCGCTGTTGAGAACCGCTGGCTTAACACTTAATAACTAACGCCAAAGACTCTGAAAAGCCCCACAAAAAATTCCAAAGTCTACTTTTAAAAGATAATGATCTGAGAACGTTAAAACGAGCACATAGGTGAAGTAAAGAAGTCACTTCAGTACCCAGATGAGAAGGCTGCAATTTGGGGTGGGGAATAGCTGAGCTGGAAAAGTATTGGCCATCTAAGTGTAAGGACTTGAGTTCAAATCCCCAGTCCCTATGTGAAGAGCTAGGAGTGGAGACACACATGTTTAATCCCAGCTCTGGGAAGCAGGTTCTGGAACTCACTGGCAGGCCAACCAGGCAAATCATTAAGTTCCTGGTGCACTCAGAGAGTTGGTCTCAAAAAATATGGTCGAGCATAATCAAGTAAGGTACATTAAGTTAACCTCTAGCCTTCAGACACACACACACACACACATACACGTACACACTTACACACAGAGAGATGTACACACATGTGCATGAATGTACATACATACATACATACATACAAATACATACATAACTACACACAAATGAATTAAAGAAATTGATGACTTGATTAGAAGTTGTGGAAATAAAAAATTCAATAAATCAAATTAAAAAAAAGAGATGACTAGATTAAGCAGAAGAAAGAATATCAAGGTTTGAAGACAAACTAATGAACCATTACATTGAGACATCAATAAACAATGACAAGAAATAAATACTACCACAGCGTTCAAGTATTCTGGGGGAAGAACAAGAGACCATACCTAAGGTACAAACTCAACTAAATCAATAGAAAACCTATTTAACAATATTACACTAGGTAATTCCCCAAACCTGGGGACATATATAGCCACCCAAGGACCAGTAACATTTAAAACCCACAATAGACATGACCAGAAAAGAACTTATCTAAGTCACACTGCAGTTAAAGTGTTAAGGCTATGGAGAAAAATAAAACACAAGCATTAAAACATGCAAGAGAAAAAAATGCCAACTCCCAAAGGCAAAGTTGTCAAAATAGCGTCAGATCCCCATGGAGCGTGGGACATATACCCCAAGTCCAGAGAGTCACTGCCAGTCAAGATGATTACAGCATGATTATCTTAAAAGTCAGGAGAAACAAAGCCCTCCAAACAAAATTATGGATGACCATGGGCCAGGTGTCTAGGTTCAAGTCATTCTAGTGATGGGGGAGAGTCTTCTGGCTTGTGTTAATTTCATTGGTTTAAATAAAGAGACTGCCTTGGCCCTTTAATAGGACATAAAATTAGGTAGGCGGAGTAAACAGAACAGAATGCTGGGAGAAAGAAGCTGTGTCAAGGAGTCGCCATGATTCTCCTACCAGATACATGCACAGGTTAAGATCTTCCCTGATAAGACACCTCGTGGTGTTACAGGGATATTAGAAATGGGTTAGATCGATATGTAAGAGCTAGCCAATTGGAGGCTGGAATTAATGGGCCAGGCAGTGTTTAAAAGAATACAGTTTCCGTGTAATTATTTCGGGTATAAAGCTAGCTGGGTGGTGTGAAGCAGCCTGCTGCTCCTATTACAACATTCTAGAAGAGGTTATATGAATTTTATGGTGACAGAAAAAGTCCAAACCACACAATTTCCTAAATCTACAAAGTATGTTAGTAGGGTCATCAGAAATGCAGGCTAGCACGAGGCAGGGGACTCTATAACAAGCCAGTGTGGCCTTGCTATGTTCTTAGATTTAGGGTTGGTGGAGGCTAGAGATTGGTCCAAGACTAGGGATCCATTTGAGGAGTTTTAATCCGCGATGCCAGGTACACAATTACACGGCAAATGGTAATGAATGAGGATTAAGATAGCCCAAGAAAACTTTGACCTACAATGTTCTGTCTCTCCTTGTCCACAAGGCTCCCATTTGACTGAAGTATGAAAGTTCTAATAACAGCCATGGCCTCCTCAGAGAGCTTCAGTTTGCAGCGGACTGACCTTAAAAAGGTAAAGACAAACACGTTTGGGAAGGTGACAGTGGCATCCAATTAGTAGAATAACTGGAAAAGTACCTTGCAGAGGGAAATGAATCATAATTGCTCTTCTGATGTTGCTAGGGGCTGAAAGTGAACGCTTTTGCATAAGAAGAATGGGGCATAGGGGCGTGAACTGGAAGGTGCCTTAGCAAAGCTCGGTTTTCCTCCTTAGCAGTGGTTCTCAGCCTTCCTAAGGCTGTGACCCTTTAAGACAGTTCCTCATGTTGTGCTGACCCCATGCACAAAAGTCTTTTCATTGCAACTTTATAACTGTCATTTTGCTACTGTTAAGAATCGTCATGTAAACATCTGGGTTTTCCGATGGTCTTTGGCGACCCCTGCAAAAGGGTTCTTCAACCCCCACCCCCAAAGGGGTCACAACCCGCAGGGTGAGAACTCCTGCAAGCAGATATTGGCATTCGAGAAGTTATTTCTCGTTTGGGCTTCAGTGTGCTCATCTATAGCGTTCTGTTATTGGCACATAACAGCAACCCAGCAGACGTTGGAGGCTCTAAACAAGGAGATAAATGAAAGGCTGACAGTCGTAGGATTAAACATTGTTGACCAAATCCAGGCTCACTGGATTCAAAACAAACCCAGTAGAGTAGACAGAACGCTGTGGTTTAGCAGGGCCGCACGTGGGTGCAGGCAGGGGATTGACTCCGCAGCATTGTGTATTCAGCGAGTGGGAAAAGCGCTTCAGATACATGGGAGGCCTTCTTCATTTTGAGGGCTTGGTGTCTGGGGAGTGTTTAAGCCTCTACATTTTCCCAATCTCTTGTTTTGCAAAAAAAAGGAAGTTAAATAAAAGGTATAAAGGAAGAAAAACATGCGTCCATCAACTGAAATTAATATAATCAAGGAAAAGTCAAATGGACACTCCTTATGTCAAGGCCTTGCTGACACTGGCCTTCAGCACGTCCCTTCAGATAATATATGGCCTGTTGTTTGCTCTCCCAACTAGTACCCACGGAAGTTATTCATGCGCATGCGTGTAGAGCCACACAGGGCGTTTCCAGGCTTGAGCCCCCACTTTGCTCTAACATCCCATGAAGAATGAGAAACTGACTAAAGCGTGCCTCTTTCCCTGCACGAGTGTTAGGAAGCAAAGGTGTAGCCTGCGGCGTGGTCAGCTGGAACACTGCGTCTCAGATCGTAGAGAGCGCTACAAACCCCCTGTCAAGGGCGTTTTCTCCAGCCCTCTCTGTCCGTCTTACTCAGCTCACTTTTCCTGTCCTCAGTACCCAGGGACACCTTAACTGGGCCAGAAGGGCAATCTGCTTGCTGTCTCAAGAGGTTAAAAAAAATTATGCAATATTAGATGTCTTCTCTGTTTTTCTAAAGTACTTTTAGGAAGCAGCAGAAATTACTCGACCAAAAACAAAACGAAAACAAACAAACAAACAAAAAAAAAAGAAACAAAAACAAATGTCTTCAGCACTGATTCTTTATGTTTGCTGTTGATTTTCCAAAGGCAAAAGATAGTATAAAGTCCTTCTATAGGCATGCCTGCCAAGACTGACGCTATCCTAACGTGACGTGTGCCCCACAAACCTATCTGGGCCACCGAACCAAAGCACCTCGGGAGGAGACTGGAATTTCCCTCAGGACTCTCACACAGGAAGAAGAAGGATGAAGGCTGGCACGAGCCAGAAAGGAACCTGTTTGCAGAAATTCCACTGATGGCGAACTTGTTGGACCCGCCTTGCAGAAGAGATGAGAGAGAAGTTAGTGGTTGGTCCACAGGGCTGGAGCCACACCGAGCCCACTTAAGTTCTTAAACCTTTGGGTCTACTAGTTCAGCCTTACCCTCCTGGTACTACAGAGAGGATGGGCTGGGTGCTGGGTGCAGTAGGAGGGGCTTGCACAGTTTTTGTTTCTCTTCTCAGAGACCACATGGAGGAAATCACCTTTTTCTTCTTTTTATTATTGCTTTTCTATTTAATTGGATTATTAAGGATGAATGGTCAAATCTGGTTTATTGGAATGTCAGGGCCTAGGCTCAGGCTTTTAGTAACTCTGGTAACAACGTCCCTCAAGAATTTCATAGCCTGCTCGAAGAATCAAGGATGAAAGTTGAGTAAGAGATACATATGTAGTACACGTATATGTTTTTTATTTTAAAATACAATTGAGGGAAGTAGCTGGGAATGGTGGTGCACACCTTAAATCCCAGCACTTAGGAGGCAGAGGCAGGAGGATCTCTGTGACTCTGTGGCCAGCCTGGTCTGCAGGGCAAGTCCTAGGATGGCCAGGGCAACATAGAAAGACCCTGTCTCAAAACAAAACAAAAATAATTGGGAGTAGAAGCACTTATTGAACATGTTCCAGGGACAAGCTTAGGACTAGTTAAGTAGTTAAGGAGGTTGAGACACACTGTCCCAAGAGAGATCCCCTTGGCCTAGCTAACATTTCACAGTGAAGGTATTTGAGATAGTGTGCACCATGAGATTGAAGTGTGTCACGAAGCCCAAGCAGCTTAAACCTTTTCTTCAAAGAAGGACACAGGGTCTTTGTATAAGAAATACTGTAACTATATCCAGACATGTTGGAGACCAGCTTCGGCAAGGATATCCCTTACCAGGGTAGGGGCATGGGGATTAGAAAAATAAGTAAAGAGAAGGGAGACCCAGGTGAAAATAATAAAGCAACTCCTCCTTCTTAGCATTTTTGAGAAAAGGGAGGTTTCAGGGCTTTTTTGGTACCCGCTAAGGGAAACCTACTGCCGCCGATCAAAAGAATGCTCCTACAGAGTTGCTTACAGATCTGTTGTGTAGTTCTGTTAAGCCTGCCCCCTTTTCTGAGTTCTAGTAAAAAAAAAACAGACTTTTCCTTTTCCTCTTTTTCATTTCTTTTTCTTTCTGATGCTGCCCCAAACCCTAAGCACACTTTTCCGGGCAGTCTGGGTTTGCCCTACCTCTGAAGCCTCTCTCCACTTCCCTCATTCAGTCCTGTTTTAAGTGCCATTCAAATGCTAAGACTACTCCAACACACATCTATTAACTTAAGATGCAAGCAGATCTCCAAGGCAGCGCTTACTCTGACAGGGTATTTCTTCTAACCCTCTACTTCAATTGGTAGAGAGTTAAGTGTCTTCTAATTAAATTATCTCGATTGCCCTCTAAAAAAAAGAATGGAAGTAGCATATTACCATTAAAAAAAAAATTCAAGAAGTTAGAGAAACACTGTGTTGAACAGTTCTGCTTCAACCAGGACTCTTGGCAGTTGCTTTGTGGGTCGTTGAGATCTTGAAGCTCTTGAATCTCTCTCTGCACTACTGTGGCAAAATGAGAAGTCCTGGGGAAAAGAGTCATTTGGGTTCACAACTTCAGAGAGCTTTCAGGGAGCCTCAGAGAGCTTTCAGGGAGCCTCAGAGAGCTTTCAGGGAGCCTCAGAGAGCTTTCAGGGAGCCTCAGAGAGCTTTCCGGCACTGAGAAAGTCAGCAAGGTCATGCCATGGATGCTTCTCCAAGCACAGCAGACCAGCAAGCAGAAGGAGAAAGACCAAAACCAGGACCTGAACCAGGACCTTTTCAAGGCCCACACCCAGCAATACACCTCCAGAAGGTTCCACGGCCTCACAGAATAGCTCCACCAGCTACAGAACAAGCATTTAAAGTATGGCCTGTGGGGGACATTACAATCCAAGCCTCAGCACTCCCTAAATTAAAAGACACAAATACACACACAGCCTGCATGCCTGCACTAGAGGTGGCAAAGGTCTCCTCTCCTTGACTTTAAGGCTGGCTGAAGTGTTACGGTGAAAACAACTCTGAGGCTGAACTGGGCCCTAAGACCAACATCTAGAAGCCACAAGGCACAAACCAAAAAGCTGTCTGACAAGTTCTGTCAACTCTAGGAAGGGCTGGCTCTTTCTTCTATTGGCACCTTTACAATTCTTTGCACAAAGGATTCAGTCAAAGCCTATACTCTGTCAGCACTAGTTAGCTAACCATTAGTCACAGTTGAGTGCAAAAAAAAAAAAAAATCTCCCATGGCAGGTTCTACTTTAAATTCTAAGCAAGGGGCAACCTCCAGAATTACCATTCAGGCTTCCTTGTAGTGATATTCCATTTGTATTTTAATAAATAAAGCTTGCCTGATGATTAGAGAGTAAAACAGGCCCACTGGTCAGCCTTACAGACCAGGCAGTGTTGACACCCAGTAGCCACACTAGTTTGCCATAGAAACCAGGTGGTGCCTGCCTTTAATCCCAGTGGTGCATGCCTTTAATCCCAGAAAGGATTATAAAACAGGAGGAGACAGCTCACAGACACAGTATCATTCGTAGATTCCTGGAGGCAGGATCGCCATTTTGGACCAAGGTCGAAGTAAGAACCAGTGACTGGCTGCTTTGCTTTTCTCGTCTTCAGGTTGAACCCCAATATGAGTCTCTGAGCTTTTGTTAATCACACTTCACTTTCTAGATGAGAAACCCAGTTCTTTTTTTTTAAATATTTATCTATCTATTTATTTATTTATTTATTTATTTATTATGTATACAATATTCTGTCTGTGTGTATGTCTGCAGTCCAGAAGAGGGCACCAGACCTCTTTACAGATGGTTGTGGGCCACCATGTGGTTGCTGGGAATAGAACTCAGGACCTTTGGAAGAGCAGGCAATGCTCTGAACCTCTGAGCCATCTCTCCAGCCCCCAGAAACCCAGTTCTTAAAGGGGCAATGAATCCACATGTTTGGGGCATTTCTTTTTCACCAGTGCTTCATAATGTGAGAAGGCACGAGGGGAACCAATCCCTGCTGGATGGGTTCATAGGATCCATTCGGGATACTTTGCTGTTGCCAGCCGAGATCTCCATGGACATCAGGGCTTAGAACAATAGAGGAGAGGCTGGTGTGACTGAGGAATCTGTGTCTAAGACACATAGAAGTTAGTGCTTAGTTCATTAGAATAGATAAGGTGGTACCCACTGAAGACATAAGAAAAGAACCAAACCAGCAGAGCCCTCAGGATTTAGAGAAGGCTTTAGTGGTCTTGCTGAACTCCACGGTGGGCACAGTCTTTACGAGATAGGGAAGGTGTCGGCTAGTCTGAATGATCGAGGCTGGCATGTGACTCATGTTTGTGAAGTGTTAAAGAAATTGTGAAGTTATGGGAAAAGGGGAAAACAAACAAAAGGGCCACTCAGTGGCAGATCTGGCAAGATGTGTGGCGAGCTGGAGTTTCTAGGGAAGAAACTGAAGGAAAACCAAATGCTGCACTTATGAACCTTTGGAAGGTATTCAGCTTGTTCACTAAAGGGATGAATGCAGATAAGAAGAAAGATGTACAGATGATCCCCATTGCAGCTCCAGTTACAGAGGAAAGGTGTCTCCTTGGTTATGCAGCATCCTAGCCACTCCTCTGATGGTGTCAAGGTTGCCAAGCAAGTGAAGGTCAAATGAGACAACCCGAACTGCACTATATTGAAGAAGGGTTGGTTCCTTTCTCAAGAAGAAGAATAACTAAGCTTAAGTGGATAGTTGGGACTAAGTGGGCCCTTCATCCATGGTAATTCCCAGAAGCCCCACGGACAAAGAGCAAGCAGCAAGGTACGCACTTGGTAATAAAGCAGTACAGATGGAAAAGATAAAGCCCGTCCCCGGAGATGCCCTAAGAAATGTACCCCCCCCCCCCAAGAGTATACTATGTATATTTCTCTCCTGCGGGTAAGTATTGCTGGAGGGAGGGGCTTTCACCGGGCCTCGAGTTCACCGGGCTTTCACCGGGCCGAGTGTGCCTAAGGATGAAATAACAGCCTCAGTACTCCCGGAGCCCAACAGACCCAAGGAGCCAGCTTGAGTCCATCAGGGTTACGGAGAGGCATGGTGGAGCAGTGGCAGAGCCATTGGGGAAGGAAGTGGGATAGCGTCTGAAAAATCATTGTCAGTCAGGAGAGACAAAGTGGCGCCTCTCATCCTGTTACTGCACTCAGCGTTGCCCTTAGGAGGGGGCAATTACTACAAACTGCGAGGGCCTTTCCATGCTGAACTAGATCTTGTTGTTTTTTAAAGTATTCCATTAACCCCTGAATCTCAAGGGACATTTAATTGAAAACGATGGCACCAGACCTTCAGGGACCCTGAGCCTTTGAAGAGATCTGCTGAAGTAATGCTAACCTCTATGTGTCTCACGGATTTGACGAAAGCATTGAGTATGGTAATACTCAGCTACAGTCCTAGCACTTGGGGCACCAAGGCAGGAGGATTGTAAGTTCAAGGCTAGTCTTGGCTATATAGATTGACTATAACCAGATTTTTTTTGGGGGGGGGGCTCTCTTGCTTCAGAGGTCCCGATGACTAGGTTTGACTACCCATCCCAGTAAACCAACCAAAGTGAAAAGGAAGTATGAAAAACACAGAAGGGAGAATTTAATCAGTGCACAGAGGGAAGAGGTACAGATAAAGAGATCCAATGGCCCAGACTCATCCTTGTCTTTAGAATATTGAGCTTGAGGTTTGTTAGGGGGAAAAAAATGAAGAGACAAAGATTTTTATTCTGGGGTTGCTCTCTTCCCTCCTGGTTACAGAGTTAGGGAGGCCATCTCACCCCCAGACTTTGGAAGACACTTTTAGATGAATATGCTTGGGTCTGAAATGGGGAGGCAAGGAACCCCACTCTCAGAGGGAGCATCTCGTGCCCTTTAGCGATCTAGATCGTCAGGTTGATGAATCACTTACTCACTCCAGCTAGACCATCAAGACTCATTTTCTGGAAATTTTGCTCTTTGATACCACTGACCAATGTACAGTGTTAGTAAAAAGTATTTTATTTTCCTAATAGATGAAATGGAAAAGATAAAACCCTTGATTCTAGGGTTATAGAGATATTAGATGAAAAAATATAGTTTACATTTATAATATATAAAAGGATACTTGGTAGAAGTTGCTTTTTATTGGTATCATTATGAACAAGGTCATGGACCTCGGTCCCGCAAAAGGAAAGTCTATTGCCTAGAACACTGTATCAGCCTTTTTTCTTAAGGGAGACTACAAGGTTCATAACAACTGGATTTTGTGAGCAAATGTTTGAAGTAAAAGTTCCTTATCCCCACCCCACATTTTAAGCCCCTAAATAAAAATAGAGTAAGAGATTGAACACTCAAAGTTTTAATTCGATTTTCCTTCACTTTTTGTATCAATTTATGTGTGTGTACACTGACCAGCGTCACCGTCAACAATGCAGAAACTCTAGGAGTTTCTGCAGAAGAAAATTAGCATCGGCAAACTCACATAGGAGACTGATTAAAAAATATGTTGGAGGGCTGGAGAAGCCAAGGGGCAAGCGCTGAGCTACAGATTTGTAAGTGCTGCAAACTGCAGCCATCCTTAGGCTGCACAATGAAAGGAAAGAGATGCTCTCCTGGATCCATGATTCTCTCTTATTGTGGCTACCCACTGTTGGGGATACCATTTTAAGGTGTGTGATTTTGTTTATGCTGCATTTGTTTAACTGTGACGCTGTGTTTCTCTGCCTGTCTAAAACACCTGATGGTCTAATAAAGAGTTAAATGGCCAATAGAGAGACAGGAGCAAAGACAGGTAGGGCTGGCAGGCAGAGAGTTTCAATAGAAGGAGAAATAAGGAAGAGAAGGAGGGAACAAGAGAGAACAAGGAGAGGAGGATGGCAGGGGCCAGCCACCTACCCAGCCAGCCAGCCATGGAGTAAGAGCGAAAGTAAGACATACAGAAGAAAAGAAAAAAGCCCAGAGGCAAAAGGTAACAGGATATTTTAAATTAAGAAAAGTTGGCAAGAAACAAGTCAAGCAAAGGCCGGGCATTCATAACTAAGAATAAGCTTCCACACAAGTGATTTATTTGGGAGCTGGGTGGCAGGGCCCCAAAAGACCAAAGAGCCAAAAGAGTAAGAGCCAAAGAGTAAAACATTACACAGCAACCCCTTGTCACACTGCTGGGGCAGAGACTCTCAGAAAGCTGAGAAACTAAATTCCTACTGATGGGGCCTGTCATGGATTCAACATAAGTGCTGCTCCGGGCTAGGGAACACGGTGCCTCAGAGGTGGTAGGAGCATCCTTGCGTCCTGAGCAATGGAATTCTGCTATCGGGGCAGACACTCAGGCTCATCTACCTACGTTGCCGCTACTGCTGCCACTGCCAAGGACATGGACCAGTGAAGACATAAAACAGGCTTCTGCCTTCTACCTCCCTCCCAGGCTTCCAGCAGTTTCTCCTATTGGTAGAAGCTCTTTGGAAGGCAGCCAGCTGGCAAGCGTGGGCAAGGTAATTTGCACCCTCCCAGACCCCCATAGAGAAGACCAGGAGAGTGAGGGTGGAGCTGAGAGCCGACAGAAAAATAGCCAGTACAATGTGTGACTTAAACACAGATGTTTCCCATAGCGCTGCTCTGTGGCTCCAGATGTTTTCTATTTGGTTCGTTTGAAGTAAACTGAACATCTGCTGAATGTTTCAAAACTTCTAATAGAGCACCATCGCATCACATTTAACCATCTACCGATCAAACTTCTCCTCCTTCTGGCCATCGGCTCTTCTCCTCATTGGGTTTGGGGTGGGGAGGCAGGCCAGGTAAGTTCTGGCAAAGCAAACTAAATGTCGCTTGCACATCATACTCTGCATTCCAATCCGAAGGAAGTCATTCTTCTCTCCTGACCCTTGTCCAGTTGACCGTGCTTTAAGAAATGCCAGGAGCATTATATGTGTGGTGTGGAACAACTTTGGCTTTCTTTCAGTAAATGACCCCAAGAGATGCTCCTCATTTTCTCCACGAAATTATCCATCATTCTCCTCTAAACTTGCTCACGAACCTATGGGAGTGTGGTGGTCGGAGAGAAAATGGTCCTAATAGGGTTATATATTTGAATGCTTGGTTCCCACTTGGTGGAGATGTTTGGGCAGGATGAGAAGGTAGTGTAGAAAATTATTTTAAGATGTGTTGTTTGTGTTTACATTGCATTTGCTTAACTCTGTGGAGCTGGGGTTTTTTTGCCAGTCTAAAATACCTGATGGTCTAATAAAGAGCTGACCAGTCAGTAGCGAGGCAGAAGCAAGGATTGGCAGACTGGCAGGTAGAGAGGATAAACAGGAGAAATGAGGAAGCAATAGGAGAACATGGGGGACATTAGGGGTCAGTCACCCGGCCACCCGGCCACCCAGCCACCCAGCTACCCTGCCAGCCATGGAGTAAGAGTGGAAGTAGGTATACAGAAGTAAGAAAAGGGAAAAGTCTGGAGACAAAAGGTAATCGGGATAATTTAAGAAAAGCTGGCAAGAAACAAGTCAAGCTAAGACTGGCATTCATAACGAAGAATAAGCCTTTGTGTGTGATATATTTGGGAACTGGGTGGTGGACCCCTCACAAAACCAAAAGATCATCTTTCCATGGGAGCTATTAATCGATCTTGGAATTTAGGGTGTAAGCATCTAAAATCCAGGAAGATTGCGGATAGGACAAGAGCCATGCAACTAACCAGTGACAGCATGAAGTAACAGAGAGGAGAAAGTAGGGGACTGGGCTGATGATGCACTTGCAAAGTTATTTGACATGTTGTGGCCTCTGTGTCTCCAAGAAGTCCAGAGACTTCTTGTCCATTTTTTCCCAGCACTGAAAAGAAACCTGAATATTTGAACCCAGCCATGTGATGCTACTGATCCCCCACATGGAGGCTTTTACTGCTGTTCTCCTCACCACCTACACCCTGATGTGAGGGACTGCCTCCCCAGAACAAGTTCCTTTCATGGCAGATACAAGGACGTCCGTCCTCTTGGGGTCAATAAATGAAATAAAGGATGGAGAAAACAGACACATCATCATTTAAAAAATTTTTGGCATCCCGAGACGTTTGCTCCCCATGGCTTAAAGTCATGTCCTCTCCCTTCTATACCCTGATGTCCTTTGGCGAAAACAAAAAATAACTTGTACTATTGGGAAACTGCCAGCTAGAAATTTCTTCTAGCTCAGTGTTTTGCCCTCTTAACCTAGATCCACTCATTGGTCCACGTGAGACGCGTTTATGCCAAACAGCTCAGAAATGGAACGAGAGGAGAAGGGCAGAGAGGAAAGGAGAGAGAGGGGAGGATGCTGGTTTTAGTTTAAGGTCATAACTAAGCCACTGTCAGAGAGCATCACCTACAGAGAGGGCTCTTGTTGGTACACATGACGTCGTGAAAAGCGTCCATGGGAAGCAGCACCTTCCGGGGACTAAAAGCTCAGAATCCCCCGTTTCGTGCTGTCTTCAGATTTTGCATCCGCTATCTTTCAAACCCGGCTTCAAAGAAGCAATAGCTGTGCTCTCGCCGTTCCTCCATTTTGGAACGTGCACACAGATGGCTGGAGACATTCGAAAGACGAGCCTCCTTGTGATTTGTAGGAGAGTCCGGCAACAGACTGCCTCGTAATTCCCAGCAGACGCTGCAGATGCTCTGAAATGGTCTGAGTTCCGCTTTAACGTGTGCAACAGGAAGAGCTGCCACACGAGTGACCTTTCCTACACTCGCAGAGTCTTCAGCGCCAAGTGGTCCGTATGGGTTGACAGTGTTTGGCCCCTCCCTCTGAGCCCTGGAGTCTGTGTTCTCTGTGGTGGAAGATTCTAATTAACTTGGGATCTACCCAGAAAACTGGAAAGCTAACTCTGTCCTCCATCTTTTTCAGTTTTTTATGTGATATATAGGATGGGGAAGTCATAATTTAAAAATAAAACTCACACATAGGCAGCAGACCAGCATGGGAAATTTAGCAATAAGAAACCACATGTGACAACATGACCATTAAGACTCAGGAGGCCACGTGAGCTGGAATCTTCACATAGCTAGGGTTGTTGACTCAGCAAAGCCAAAAAAAAAAAAAAAAAAAAAAACTTCCACTGGATTTGAGGCCTATACTCACATGTTGCCACTGTGTTCATGTAGCCAATGATAGACTCCTCAGAGAAAACACAGCCAAATGGAATGGCTAGTGTGCTGATCTCAAGTTTCACTTCCTCCTGGACTTGAATCACCGATGATCACCAGCTAAAAAATAAATAAATAAAAAATAAAAATGTCCATCAAAGTCCCTGATTTGGGGCTGGGGACTGCCATCATGACAGGAGCATCCCTGGCCAAGACAGCAATACATGGGCTGGTAAAGGGCATGGAGAGAGCTTTAGGGAACAATGCCTGCTGTATTGCACATGAACAAGCATGTCTATAGTGGAGCTTATATACTGTGACTGGTTAGCACATTGGCCTGGATGGTGCTCATATCAGCAGAGTCTCTGTGTGGAAGGAGCACATGAGGAAGCATGGAGACTTCAGACTCACCCAAAGGCCAACTACTGGCTACTCATGCTACCTCAGAATTCGGTGTTCTGATTTAGAAGCACAGTGGGCTATGGCTTCTTATTTAGAAGCAGGGTGTTCCAGGGAGGCTGACTAGCAAGCCATGCCTACATTTTCTCCTGCATGGGACCACTTAACTGGCAAGCACAGGGACCTGAGTTCTAACCACAGAACCTAAATTTGAAAAGTTGCACACTTGTAATCCCAGCACTGACAAAGTGAAGAACAAGTGTATCCCTAGGGCTTGTCACCTGGCCCAGCCTACCAGGCAACATTAGAGACTTTGCCTGTGAGGGAATGGGGAGTCGGGAGAAAAGAAGAGAGATGGGTCGTGCCTCAAGAATGATGCCCAAGGTTGTCCTCTGCCCCCCCCCCACATGCATACACACACGCACGCACGTGCACACACACACGCAGGCACGCACACACAACCTCTGCTTCCACCCATCAGTGAAGCAAAGGTCCCTAGTCCCTACCATACCTGATAAAAGACCATGCAGGGCATGATCTAGTAACATCCTGGAGCCAGAGCATCCAGAAGACACTGCAATCCCTTCTTGGAGAAAAACATTTTAATACTATCAGTTGATGTGGTAGGTCCTTCTGTGTATGTGTTGCTCTTATTGGTTAATGAATAAAGAAGCTTGCTTGGCCTGTGATAGGTGGTAGAGTAGAGCTAGGTGGGTGGGCTGATGGGTGGAGTAGAAACTAAACTGAATGCTGGGAGAATAAAGGCAGAGAGGGTCAAGAGACGCCATGTAGCCAACAGAGGGGAAAGACATGAGCTGTCTGATGGAAATCTTGCTGGTAGTCCATGAGCCTCATGGTAAAGTATAAAGTAATAGAAATGGGTTAATTTAAGATATGAGCTAGCTAAAAATATGCTTAAGCTATTGGCCAAACAGTATTGCAAATAGTATAGTTTCTATATGATTATTTTGAGAGTCTTGGCAACTGGGAAATGAATAAGCGGCCTCTAACAACAGATTGGCGTACCAACGTGGGGTTGAAAAAGCTTGAAAAGGAATTCTAGACACACACACACACACAAATTTAACTGCATTTTGGGGCAGGGCTGGCAGCATGCCCCAGCTCCCTTAAAAGAGGTCTTTCTGATTCAGTGGTAGCAGAAAAAAAAAACAAAAATAAAAACAACAATAACAACAACAACAACAAAACCCCCACATGATTTGGAAACAGCAGCTTCCTTGCTGCCAGCACAAACTCTGCTCTTTCAGGAGACCGAGCATTTAAATGGGTTTTGTGAGTAACGTGATACAAACTGCTTAATGGCACAACATAGACCTGTTGCAAACTTGGAACTGGGGTGGTAGGTGCAGCTTGTAGAGGCAGCGAACAAGCCTCTACCATGTTGGACTGTGCATAGTCAAAGAGCAAAGCAGCCTCGGCCCTAGTCACGCTACTGCTTAGCCTTTTAAGAAGCACTCCTGAACAGAAAAGGATTTCAGATACACAATAGGACAATTCAGACAAAAAAAACCTCTAAACAAGACACAGTGTGTTTTAAAAATGTATGTAGGCTTGGGAGAGAGAAGAAAAAGAGTAAAGAGACAGTAAACATAATATAAAAGAGTACAGACAATCATAGATTAAAGGAGTAATGATAATAAAATAAATATTAAACTTGTAGGAAAAGTAATAGAGTAAAAAAAGTAAGCCACATAAAGATGGAATATATACAGAAAGTCTGAATTATGTATATTATTGTGTTTTCTTTGAATGCTTTGACTGTGAAGGAGCTAAGGACAGAGAGACATTTCATTGTATGGGCTGCTAAGCTAAACCAGGATAGATATTTTAAAGGTATAATGACTTTAGAACTTGGGTCTAAGGAGATGTTATTTTGAAAAAGAAGTTCTTCTTTTGTTTCCATGGAAGATGAGAACCTGTGGATTTCTTCCAGACTAATGTGGTTTGAAAGACAAAGACCTCCCCCCCAGAAAGGTCGCCATGAACACCTCAAAACTTACTTTGCCCAACAAAAAGCAGGAAGCAGTTTGGAAAGAACTATACCCAAATTTCCAAATTTTGTTTATAAATGTTTGTTTACATTTAAAGGAGATATGCTGTAGAGATTTGCTTTGATATGGATCTTGGTTTATTGATACAAATTAAAGATCAATTTAAATATATATATATTTCTGCTCTTGATTAAGGTATTGTGCAGCTCATTTAAAAATGTAATGTGTAATTACATTTATGTGTAATATAGTTTAATAGAGAATCATCTACAATAGTCAAGCTTGTAGTCATATTAGTTAGGTTTTCTAGATACATAGAGATATATTTCAGTTAGGTATTCTTCAAATCTTTCAGAGACCTATGTAATATGCCATTTAAAATATTTTAAGAACCTAGGACTTTTATGACAATGAGACACAGGAATCTCTAACATAAGTTCTTTATCATTTCCTACTGCCCCCTCAATACTTTCCAAAGCCTTCTCCCTAAAGACAAGACTCAGTGACCCAGCTCAGTGGTAGAGTTATTTGGTACCTAACGCAAGAGGGATCTGTAAGCATTCTCTGTTTGCTATTCTGCCAGTCACTGGACCAACACCTTTTCTGAAAGCAGACAACAAATAATCCCTCCACACAAGAAAAATGACTTTCAACATTAGCCCCTCAAGAAGCAAGGTTCCCACATTGTTACTATTTTATGTGCATCATCTGTGCACCCAAACATTGCTATTTCATGTGCATCTGTGCACCCAGTCCCTTCCCTGCTGTGTTTTCTCACCCCTGGCTACAGTGAGAACTGTGTATTTATTTGCTGACTGTAATTCTTTCAATTCTTTCACTTCTGATTTCATAGTCCTCCCTCTCTTGGTATTAGAAGCTGTATAAACAACCTTATCTTTTGGCTGCAATTTTCAAAAAGCAAACGCCCAAACCCCTTCCCTTTCTCTTCAGTGCTGGCTCACTATACCGTGCTGCCTTGTGTCAACTTCCCAGGCTTCTCTGCAGGGCGCTGTAAGGCTCACGGAAAAATACAATGTGGTAGGCTTGTTAATCCGGTGGCATGATTGGGGTTTGTGGGGTCATGGAGATTGTGGTGTCAACTAAGGTCAACTGTACTTCATGCCCCTCCTTTAGAACACAAAGGCAGGAGGATATCATTTTCACACACCAGTTTCCCGTTTGACACCTGGGAAGCAAATTGGGTGTAGTCTACAAGGTCTGCTGAACCACCAAGTAAGCAAGTGTTTGCACCGGCAAGCACTGCTCACAGAGCAGAAGCTGAAAGCACAAAGAAAAGCAATCCCTTCCTAGTTCTCCATTTCCTCCTTCAATTAACAAATTCCCCCATTTAAACCATTTAATTGGTTCTCCTCTTCAAACCTCCCAACGAACTCATAATTGCCCTTGGACGAGGTCCTCCATGGGCCATTTAAATCCAGTTCACTTGCATCTTCAAATCTGACCAGCATGTACCAATCCCTAACACGGAGCTTGCTTTTCAAGATTATTTCGTACATAGTGAGTGAAGAAATCACGTGTGCATTCCTGCCTCCCTGATCTCCTTCCAAAACTTTGGCCATGATACTAGAGTGAGTGCCAGATTTTATTTCCTTTATATTCCTGCCCTCCTGCAGTCCTTTTTCTCTGAAGGAAGTTTCAACAAATTTCTTGCTTGTTATGCAGATGTGAAAGGGCCTTCCCATTCTGTGTTGGAAAAGAAGTCCCCCCCGTACTTACAGCTTCTTTCCCAGGTTGCACAACCTCAGGTACACCCAATCACCCATCCACGGCTCTCCTTTGTGCTCTGGAGAATTTGTTCCTCCAACCAACGTGGCTGGCTGTGCGAGATGTTGGCTAACCTGAACACCAGTGATGATTGAACAGGCAGTAGAATAAAGTCTGGGACCACAGTGCTGGGGTGTGGTACTTTTGTGTATCACAGTGAGGGGGAGCCCACTGGCAAAAGGCTTGGCAGGAACACATAAATTGGTCCCCTTAGTCAGGAGTATCACCCTCAAGACAGAAAGTAGACCAAAAGTAAGATGTGTAAAAAGAGGCTCAGAAACAGGGAGGGGGGCCGGGCGGTGGTGGCACACGCCTTTAATCCCAGCACTCGGGAGGCAGAGGCAGGCGGATCTCTGTGAGTTCGAGGCCAGCCTGGTCTACAAGAGCTAGTTCCAGGATAGGCTCCAAAACCACAGAGAAACCCTGTCTCGAAAAACCAAAAAAAAAGAGAAAGAAACAGGGAGGGGGAAAGGAGAGGAGAAAAGAGAGGGGGCGAAGAGAAGAAAGAACTAAGTCCGTGGGAGAATATGATCGAGGCGGTTTGTATGCTTACAGATAACGGCACAAGGGAACGCATTATTTTGTACAATTAATATGCCCTAATCAAAAATAAGATGAGGGTTCGGAAAGATGGCTTAGCAGTTATGCACACTTGCTGGTCTTAAAAGGACATGTGTTCGGATCCTAGCATCCGCACTAGGCAGATCACAATGGCTGCAGGGGATCTGACACCCTCTCCTGACCTCTTCGGGCATCCATACACACGTGGCATCTACTCACAGAGACACATACAAATAAATAAAAATAAAATCATAAAATATATAAACTGCCTAAGAGGCGTGGCATGGTGGTTCAAACTTGTAACTCTAGCTCTTTGGGAACTAAGCTAGTAAAAGCCAGTTCAAGGCTAATCTAGGCTATTGCATAATAAAATACCCCCCCCCCAAAAAAACACATACACACATGAAAGAAATTAGTATTAGTTCTTATTAATGTAAGAACATGTATTAATATATGGGAAGCCTTAATCTCTCCAGGACCAGGCTGTAGACTTGAAACCCACATGTACCATGGCTGCTATGTGGATGAGGCCTTTTATTAGTTCACTGTGGGGAGGGCACGGTGGTTGGAGCAGGAGGCACCCCCTCAATGCTAGGGTTTCCGACACGTGCTGTGTGACTGGGTTTTATATGGGTGCTGGAGATCCAAGAGCAGATCTTCATGTTTACACACCAAGCAGTTACTAACCTCCGTCTCCCCAGCCCCTAGGGTTGGGTTCTTAATTTGAATGGAGCCTTTCTCTAGACACAACTACCTTTGAAAGCACTTTACTCTCCTGGAGAAATGATACACCTCGGTGGGAAGAGTGGAAATAGTGAATCAAAGACAGCTGTCTGGACTGAGGCGACTAAAGTAATGTTGTATCACCGTCAGCCTCGCTCTTGTTAGTGCTCCAATTATAAATTCCACATGTTTTGAGAAGACCGCACCAACCCTAATTTTCCCAAAAGTCCAACTATTGTTTTTTTCATAGTTGGTTTTGCAGAAGTGAAACTGCAAGAAGAGGCGGGGTTGGGTGAATATATGCTGTGATCGTAGAAAATGAGATATTTGGCAATTTGTGCCTTACTGACCTCTGATGCTTCCTCCCCCACTTCTTGTTTCATTTAAGTTGGCCATTTGAGTTGTTTTCCTAATGCTGCCATAATAAAGTACCAGGGGCTTAGAGGCTTGAGGCAACAGACGCTGGCTGGCTCACTGTCTGAAGGCAGATGTCTACCGAGGGTCTTACTGGACTAGGGATTTGGAAGCAAGACCGCTTTCTTTCCTCCTCTTCCAGTTCCTAGAGAATACGTTCATCCCTTCACCCATTGACTAGCTTAGCCTCGCTGTGAGCTAACATCTACAGAAGGCGACTCAAGGGAGGAAAGATTGTTCCAGTTCGTGGTTAGAGAAGGTTCAGTCCATGGTCTCTTGATCCCCAGGAGCCTGTGGAAGGGAGTGTTCACCTCATGGCGCCAAGAGGCGGAGAGCGAGGAAGGGATTTTGGACCAGGTGTACCCTTCAAAGGCCCACCCTGCTAACCTGCCTCCAACCATAGCCGTCTCTTAATGTCTCCCATACATCTCGAAATAGCAGCCCTGACTGGGAACTAAGCATTAAATACGTGAACATAAGGGAACGTGTCATATTCAGACGAACGGTCCTCTTCCTGCTTCAGAATCCAGCAAAAGCTGGTCTAGCCTTATTCACACTGTGTAACTCTGACTCCCTCCCCCACCCTTTCCACGTACGGAGACCCTCGGGATACACTAAGGGTACCTCCATAACCTAAGAGCACTCCTCTTCTTGAATTTTTGATGAAGCCCACAGGTTCCAGGATTAAGATGTGGGTATGGGGGGGCCCACTATTCTCCTTGCCAGGCTGTTGTATCTCACTCTTCTGTGTATTGTACTTTGAAATCCCAAGAAAATCAGATCTTGATTTTTTTTTCTATGCCTGACAGTGAAGACTCAAGTTATTTTCAATTAACTTTTCCTCCTGAGTTAATTTGAATCACACAAAATCTATTTTAACGTGTGGGCTACGATATGCCAATCATGATACTTTACTTTTTTTTTTACGGATGCAAAGATGATTCATGATTGCCCTCAGTTTCCAATAAATTTATCTGGCAAAATGTTCCAAATGTTCCAAATTCAGACCAGTATTCTGAATGTAGGTTTTTGATGAATGCTTAATACACACAACTCAATATAAAAATGTGTTGTTAGAGACTTTGCAGTTCTGTAGGCTGACAAGGGAAGAATGAGAAAAGAGAAAAGAGAACCGGGTAGAAAGGGGGACCAAAGGATGTATTTTCCTTAAACTTTTAATAACGCCATGGGGAAAAGTCAGAGCAGTAGAGAGAGGTTAAGATGAAGCATGTGAAGATGAAATAGTATATATAATAATGAGAAATCCAAAGACAGAAAAGGGGGCTGGAAAGATGGCTTCATGGTAAGACCTCTGGTTTCTCTTCTAAGGAACCAGGTTCCCTTCCCAGCACCCACATGGTGGCTCACAGCCATCTTTAGCTCTAGTCCCAGGCCATCTGATGCCCTCTTCAGCTCCTCCAGATACGCTATGTATCCCAGGCTGGCATGGAATTTGAATGAATCCTCCTTTCTCTGCCCCCTGAGAGCTAGAATTACAGACATGCACCCCTCATACCAGACAAGATGAGTGTTTTCAACTACTAAATGTGGGGGTTATTTCATATATAAAAGTAGCAACTGGTCCACTAGATATGAGCAGGGTCAAAGAGAAAATAAGACTTTTATCTTTTACTCTATAATCTAGTGACATTTCATTCCATAAAATGGCGAGGCAGGAGTTAGCTCATGGTAGGCAGTAAGAGAAAGGGGCCGTGGTGAAAACTACAAGTTGCCCACTTACACTAACATAAGAATGGAGTTGAGATGTAAAGGGAAGGGAAGGGTTAAAACAGTTTAATCAGGAGCACTGAAGGGGGGAGAGACGGAGATGCTCACAGCTAATACGAGATAGGCAAGCGAACCTGCTAAGAGACCAACAGGCTCTAAGAAGCAAGGCCAGTTATAGAAGGATGACTGGCTAGTTTCCGTGTGACCTTTCCTCTCTGGAAAACACAGGCTAGGACCCATTGTTTAGTACATAGTCCCCGATTTACGGTTTGTAATGCAGCTAGATGTGTAGTAATATGAGTGGCGGGCTGCTTTCCAAGCACCCCGGCCACCTGCTCGGCTAGCTTATGCCCCGAAATAATTACACGGACACTGTATTCTTTTAAGCACTGCTTGGCCCATTTCTATCTAGCCTCTTCTAGGCTAACTCTCGTACCTGACTAGCCCATCTCTAATAATCTGCTATAGCCCACAAGGTGGCTTACCAGGGAGATTCTATCCTACGTCCATCCTGGGTCGGAGCTTCATCGCATGTGCCTCAGAGAGCAGAGCTCTCGCCTCTGCCCGCAAGAGTGGAGCATTGTGTCTCTCTGAGGCGTCTGCCCCAGAGAGGATAGCTGTCGAGTCTGACCTCACTTCCTCTTCCTCCCAGCATTCTGTTCTGTTTACTCCTCCCACCTATGTTTTAACCTATCAGGGCAAGCAGCTTCTTTATTTAATTAACCAATGACCTTCCTCCATCATAGAAGTAACAGACTCAGTTGTGTGAGAATGATGTCTAGGAAGCCTGCTTCCTTTCAGGACAGAGACCCCCCCGAGCCATCCTGTTGTATACAAAACATAACCCAGTGTTGCATCTACTTCCTGGTTACCTAGAGAACAGACTTATCTCAGCATAATTAACGGCACTTGGAACACCTGCAGGGTCAGAGCGTTAACACGGGCCAAGTGACAAAAAGCTCGCTAACAGTCGAGGTCAAGGGCTACCAAAGCACACGTCAGACAGAGGGACACAGAGGCTTCAGCTACCCTCAGCTGGATGGGCAGAGAATGAGCGTCACATGACCAGCCACCTGTGTGGACCAGGGAGACAGGCATGGAGTATATGGGTCCACTGTTGGCTCAGCCCATAATAACCCAGAGAATCTACCAATCGTCTCAATCGAGATTGCTTCAGCTTTGTGCAGTTTCTGCCAACCCCCCCCCCCCGCATAAAAACTATCAAAGGAATTTCATAGCCTTTCCCTCTCTAGGAAACCCCTCCCAGGTCTTGGGAATTTCCCTCGCTTTTCTTTAGTTTCTCACTTCTATTCAATTTCTTATTTTTCTATAATAACCCTTAATAAAACATATTTCCACTCTGCTTATTCCCATGAAAGTCTACACCTTTCATCTTTGTGGGCATGTGACATCGAACTCTGGAGCCATGTCCCCAGGTTTGTCTTTGATGATGGTAAACGATCTGACATCTTAGGTTTCTGGGGTCATGCTCACTTGGACTGTGAAAAGCTCCCCCATCTCAAATCCTGCATGGGAGGAAAAATGTTCCGACCAACAAAGCAAAGGATGCTGGTTACATGGGGTGGGGGGCAGAGGTAAATTTTTTAATTGCAATGTTTTTAAAAAATGACTCATTATAACTGCCCATTTTATAGGCTAAGATTAGTAATTTCAAAGTTACTTTCTCCTTAAAGTGAGAACTGGGAGATAAAACAATAAATAATTGATTGGCTAACATCAGGTGATTTAAGGTTCATTTCTGGTAAGGACTAAGGAAGAGGGAATTTTATGACCCTGCCAAACAAAACTAGCCTATTGGGGAAGCTGGCCTGTTATCTCTGTATCTCTAGCGCTGGGAAGGTCAAATAAACAGCTTTGCTTAAGTTGGTGAGGAGGAAGTTTAGTGGGTACCTCCATATTGATTTTTAACCTGGTGTGCTGGGCTCCCCTACAAGAGCTCAGGCCAAACAGGGGGCTTCTGTAGTTTATACGGAACAGCAGCGCACACATTTTCCCTGAGTTTATTGTTTAGTAAAGTTTCCCAAAGTCAGAGCTATGATCACAGCCACTATAGTGATAGACAAACCAACCCGAGGACGGCTGGTGGAGCTTGAGTGGCCTCTCTATCATCTCCGAGGCAGTGACAGGAGACGAGGAAATATAAAAAGGGCCGTTTCTGAGAGCAGCGGTACAGTATAACCAAGGGGAAAAAAAGGCTGTTTCGCAAGAGCATCATTTGAATTCCCAGAGATCAGTGCGAATAGGCTTGCATTCCCAGCTGCGTTCCCCACAGTGTACTGCCCACAGATGCAGGAAGATCACTGTGCCACAGGGACTAGCTTGAGCTGGCAGGAGGAACGTCACCAAGGAGCTTAGGGGAAACGCTTAGCGAGAGTTCCAGGCAATGCTGCAAAATGCCTTCTCCGTTGCTTCACACGCTTGCCCTTTGATGTCACCGTGGGGCACACACAGTCACACACATGTACGTACCTGCAGGCTCGGAGCAGCTGGCAGTGGGCGGGACTTCCTGGTGACTGAGGAAAGTAAGCGCTCCTGAGAAAAGGGAAGTACATGCTTCTGGTGAATTTTGCCTTCTGTGGCAAAAATGTGAGGAACTTGGCAAGCTTCCCAAGAAGTCTAGGGTAGGTGCTGTAATTATAGGGAAGAGTAAATCCCCGCCAGACTCGTGAAGTGAAAGTGAGCAATCCTCACTCAGGGACCCTTCCTTACCTAGAAAAAGGTTAGCATGAGAAAGAAAGGCGCCCGACTCTCTCATCATACCTGCACAGTAAAGTCGTTCACAGATATTGTTTAAGATGTAAAGCATAAAGTATGCTGCTCACTCCCTTCTGGCTCTTAGGGGAATAATAACCCCACTTGTTAGAAGATTGATATTACTAGGGCATTGTGCTGAGTGATAACACACACTGCCTTGCTCAACCTTTGCAATGATGCTACAAAGACTAAATCATTTTGGCTTTACAGAAGAAAACAAAGTGAATTAAGAGTCAGATTAAATAAGCACAAAGTAAATGACAATGGGAGACTCTAGCCCACGTCTGTCTGACCACTTCTTTTTTCCTCTGTAGTCTGCCTACAGATCTCACCGCAGGTAGCAAAAGATGTCAGCCAGGAGGAAAGGCTGGCGCGGAGCAGGGAAGTCACTCCCGGATCTCCCCAGCGGGGCTGCTGTTGCACAGTTATCAGAAAGGGAACACAGAGTCCTGACATTGCGCAAGAACTGTAAACAGAACAAACGGAATCCATCGGACATGGTGCTAACTGATCCCTTGCTGGACTGTAAGCCCAGAAGGCTGCTTTTGTGTACTGCTTGACGGAGTGACACAGCCCTCAGAAGACAGAGAATGGTGGCTGCCGCGCCTGTGCTGTGAGTAGGCGCATTTTAGACAGCTTGTTTCTTCCTTAACCGGTGGTGTCATTACTTCTAGCAGACCCTAAAGACTTCTAGCTATTTAAGAGTTCCAAAGACGCTGGGGATGAGCTCTGATAGAGCAGATTCCACAACCGGTATTTGTTGATAGAAGGAATTTTTAAAGTTTGTCAAAACTGCCTTTGCCCTCACATGTGGACCTAATGCTGTCCATTTGAGATCCACAGCTATTTATGGGGGACAGTAGGGAGATGTAAATAAAGGACCCCCCGCCAAACTGTCTCTTCAAACAAACAGACAAACAAACAAGTAAGTAAATGGTCAGAAACCCATTAGGAAGTGATTCATAAGCTTTAAGTGAAAATATATGAAAACAAAAAAATATATGAAAAATATATGGAAACAAAAATATATGAAAATATATGAAATATATATTTTAAAAAAATCTCAGGAGAGATTGGGCAGCCCAGTAGGGCTGACCCTGGGGTTGGGGCGTGAGTGAGCTGCCCCGGAGGTCATTAGAGTAGGAGAGCGGGCCCCACCCTTCCCCCTTTGTCTGCCTTACTGTGGTATGGGTGAGGGAAAGATCCCATCCCCATCTCCCGCTCCCCATCTGTGGTAGGCAAAGCCCCAGAGTCATGAGCGTGACAGCGGTTCTGCCCCTCACCAGCCGCAGCACAGTAGAGAACGGGGCCTTGCATCTCCCCTGGGCAGCACAGTAGAGCTAGCCCCTATGGTGTGGGTGCCAGTGAGCCTCGAGGGTGTGAGAGCGTGAGACCTGGCCCCTCCCCTTGCTGCCTGTAGCCAAAGAGCGCACCCTGGTGGTGAGTATGGGGGAGAGCTGGCGGACGATCAGCACAGCTACCTGCCAGGTCTAGATCCAGGACTGGGTTGGCCCATCCTAACATCTACCCCATGTATGTATGAACTGTTGGAGTATATAAAAAGCCGGCCCTGCAGATCCAAAGCTGCAGGCTCTTCAAGATACAGGGCAACAACAGGATATCCATGAGGAGTCCCGATGAGGATCCAGTATAGATAGTGTAGCAGAAGGCAAAAGTCTCAAACCAGACCAACGAACATCTACAAGTAAAGATGAGCAGGCTAAAGGCTACACTGTGTGACACTGCGACACACTACAGGTTCCACAAGGAGACTGATTTTTGTTTGGGTCATTTTTAAAAATTTATTTTATTTATTTTGGAGGCAGGTTGCAAAGGCAGAGGGTGGTAATGAAGGAACAGAGAGATGAGTGGGATTGAGGCTCATGATGTGAAATCCACAAGGAAACAGACAAAAAGTTCTATTTTTTTAAAATCCCACTTATTTAATAATGGATTTGTAACCATGGTTTTAAGAACTTACAGTTACGAATGAACCCACGCAATGTGTCACTGAGAGTTTTCAGCTTGTCTAATTCTGTATATAATCTTGACGACAACTTCTGAGTTTGTGACAAAAATATGTTCTGTCCTGCTCTGCTATAGGCTCAAAGCAGTTTCTTCATTAGTCAATGGTATTCACAGCATACAGAGGGAAATCCCACATCACTTCCCCTTTTTTGTTTAAATAAAAAGGAAAGTTTTAACTTTAACATAGTAAAATTACATATAACAAAACAGGTATCAAGCAACAATTACAGTTATAATATTTATATCTATTTTATCTTTTATCATAACTAAGGAAAACTATAACTATATATTCTTCAACTCCATCAAAGACTCCAGAAGGATATAATATTTCCTAAGTAAACAGGAAGTACATTATAAGCAACTTCCAAAACTCTAGAATTGACAGAGACATCTTTCTGCCTGGACAGTCACCCAAAGTTTTTCTGTAATGTTGTAGGCATTTATCTTCATCCTACAGGCCAATAGTATCCACAAAGCAGGAAATTTCAGAGACATTTCCACCTATATTGGCAATTTGTCAGTAATTTCCTTCTGTGTCCTGCAGAATGTCTGGCAGACTCTTTCATGAAGCAGGAACCCTGAGGGACAGTCTCACCTTTAGGGAAGTTCAGCAGTCATTTCTCTGTGGCTCCTGCATGTCCAGTTCATCAAGCAGTCCAGGCAAGAACAGTTTCTTGCCCAAATAGCTAGCAAACTCCATAAGGAGCCTCTTCGATGCCCATCTTCCTCTTGAAGTAGTTTGGTGCTTCCAGGAGCAGATGTATTTCATTGTCATGAAAAGTCTAAGTTATTCAAACATTTTAAATGCCATATTCTGTAGTCTTTGAAAGATCTAAAGAATACCTATCTGAAATATATCTCTATATATCTAGAAAACCTAACTAACATGACTACAAGCTTGATCATTTATAGATGATTATCTATTAACCTATATTTCTTAATTATACATTACATTTTTAAATGACCTTCCTTAAACACAATATCTTAATCATGAGCAGATATATACATATGAAAAAATTGACCTTAAGTTTTTATCAATAGACCAAGATCCATACCAATACAAATCTCTATAGCAGCTGGGTGGTGGTGGCACACGCCTTTAATCCCAGCACTTGGGAGGCAGAGGCAGGCGGATCTCTGTGAGTTCGAGACCAGCCTGGTCTACAAGAGCTAGTTCCAGGACAGGCTCCAAAGCCACAGAGAAACCCTGTCTCGAAAAACCAAAAAAAAAAAAAAAAAAAAAAGAAGAAGAAGAAAAACAAATCTCTATAGCATATTATCCTTCTTTAAATGTAAAGAAATATTTATAAATAATATTTGGAAATACAGTTGTAGTTCTCTCCAAACTGCTTCCTGGTTTTTATTGGGCAAAATATTTTGGGGGGTATTCATGGTGACCTTTCAGGGGACCTTGGTCCATCAAACCGCATTAGTCTAGGAGGATTCTATATGTTCTCATCTTCTGTGGAAACAAAATAAGAACCTCTTTTCCAAAGCAACATATCCTTAGACCCAAATCTGAAAACAAGATACCTTTAAAATATTTATGTTGGTTTAGTTTAGCAATCCTCCAGAATCAAATGTCTCTCTGCAATCAAAAAATTCAAAGAAAACACAACAATATACATAATCCAGACTCTCTGTGTATTTTCCATGTTGACATGGCTTATGATTTTTTACTCTATTACTTTTAATATTTATTTTATTATCTTTACTCCTTTAATCTATGACTTTTTTTCTTTTTTTTTTTTAAGTCTTTGCTTTATTTTTAATGATTTATTTCTTTTTCTAGCTCTCTGTACCCTTTTTCTTCTCTCTCCCCAGCCTATGTACATCTTTTAAACACATAGTATCTCATTTAGAGGTCTTTTATGTCGGAATCTGTCCTTATTGCATATCTGTAATCCTTTTCTGACCAGGATTGCTTCTTAAATGCTAAATGCTTCTTAAGAACCTAAGCTGCAGCATTGCTAGGGGTCATGACTGTGGACTGAAACTTCCCTCTTTCCAGAATTCTCATTCATTGCCCCACTTCTACTTCCTGCCTGGTCACCCCGCCTATACTTCTTGCCTGGCTACTGGCCAATCAATGTTTATTAAACAACTACAAGAAACAAATCTTTACAGGGTAACACCATTGTCCCACAGCATAGCAACGTATCTGCCTATAACCATGCTCCTTGTCGTGGTGATAATGGACTGAAACTCTGAAACTGTAAGCCACACCAATTAAATGTTTTCCTTTGTAAGAGTTGCCTTGGTCATGGTGTCTCTTCACAGCAATAGAAACCCTAAAGACAACTGAGTTACATCACCACCCTACACATCTTAACTCATGCAAATACTATGAAAACCCAGAGCATAAATAGGGTGAACTCATCATATATATTGCTCTGCCAAAGTTGGCCCTAACTAGGAAAAATGCACTTTGGAACAGGCATCATTGGAAACCCAGTCCTTTACTTTGATGAGTGGAAGAGTTTCCCACAGACTAGCTTCTGGCTTTATATGTTTTCAGCCCTGTGTTTCCTCTGCTCCCCACATAGTCCCCATGCTGGTACAAATTGCCCATGCTTTCTCTGGCTCTGCACATTTTTGTCTTGACATCAGGCACATCAACCCCGTGGGCTTGGGAAAATTCCTGGAAGTCTTCCCTCAGCATGGTGGCTATTCATAACTCAGCCATATGTGAAATTGCCTGACAGAGACCACATAAATATACCCCATTTAACCCACGCTAAATGCATTCCCTACACAAATGTCATTAAGCCAAGTATAAAGCTACTCGGGACCACTCCCAATGCCAACACAAGGAAAATAGAAACAGAAAGAAAGCCAAGATGAAAAGAGTCACTCCTTTTAACTTATCAAATATCGTGCTATTGCAAATTTCATGAACGCATGACCATTTGAAGACATTCACACACACACACAGAGAGAGAGAGAGAGAGAGAGAGAGAGAGAGAGAGAGAGAGAGAGCATGGATTAGAAGCAGCCCAAGCACAGATCCTGTAGAGTAAGTGCCACTAGCCTCATGCCATTTGCTTGGCTCATCACCATCTTACTGAGCATGGAAAAAGTACTTGAAAGGACTCAGCTCTTAAGAGAACTGGTTGCTTTTCCAAAGGACCTGGGCTGGGTTCCCAGCAGTCATCTGACACCTGTAGCTCTGGTTCCAGAGAGTCTGATTCCCTCTTCTGGCCTCCATGGATACAGACAAAAGAAAAAAAAAGGAAGGAGGAGGAGAAAAAAGAAAGAAAGAAAGAAAGAAAGAAAGGAAGGAAGGAAGAAAAGGAGGGAGAGAGGGAGGGAGGAAGGAAAGACTTATAAACACTAAATAAAAATAAATAAATAGTGTGAGAAAACCCCTAAGAGATTAAGCTTAAACCCCTAACGCATAGTTGGGTGAATGGAGAACCCAGGAAGTGTTACAGAGAAAAGGAGCTAGCTCCTTTTGTCTTGAGGATTGTATCTTTCCTTGAGAAGCTGAAACATCCCCTGAACTTCATGCCTTATGATTTGGATCTTAAATACCTTGGAAAGCTCATTTATTGGAAACTTGATTCCCCTGTTGATTGTTTTCTTGGAAAGCAGTGAAAACCTTGGGAGGCGGGGCTGAGCGGGAAGTAAGGTACATCCCTGGGGGTGCCTTTAAAAGGGCAGGCTATCAGTACTCAAGCCCGTTCCTCAATCTCTGAACCGCGTTCCCACCGAGAAGTAGGTGCCTTTCATCAACCACATTCTCCCAGCATGATGCTACCTTACCATAGTAACGTGTTCAAGAAACTGTGGGCTGAAACCCCGGGGAACCAAGGACCAAAATGAGCATGTCCTCTTTACACGGACCTAGCGCCATTGCTTTGAGGCAGTGGCAGAAACCTGACTGACAGAGAAAACCTGGTACCAAGAAGTGAGGTCAGCTGGAGTCAATGGGATGAGCGAGGGAAGTTTTGGAGGAACTAGAGAGAGCCCCAACCTCTGCGAGTGCTGTTTAACGGCAGGTGAGGTGGGATCTGAAGCCCAGAACGCAGACAGGGACGAGGACGGCAGAGACTGGCTGATATGGTTTCAGCTAGAAACAAGGTCTTTGGGGGACGAGACAAAAACTTCAAGCAGTGGTTCTAACCTTCCTAATGCTGTGACCCTTTAATATAGTTCCTCATGTGATGACCTTCAACCATAAAATTATTTTTGTTGCTACTTCAGACTGACAGTTTTTCTCTGGTTATAAGTCATACTGTAAATATATGATATGAGACCCCTGTGAAAGGGTCACGACCCCGGAAAGGATCAGAGTTCTGACCACAGATGACTTAAAGGAAGATCTACTGCTCATGCATGGTCTTAGGGTTTCCATGGGTGCTTGGCTCCCTGCAACTGCACCGAACACAGAGGTGGTAAAAGTGTGTGGTAGAGGAATTCTTCACTTCATAAGGGACAGGAAGGGCCAGAGACAAGATTCCCAGGATCTATAGAAACGTTTAACCTTCTGCAGGAGATCCTACCCATGAAGTTTTCAGTAACTAGCTGGAGACGAAACTGTTCAGGCATGGGCCCCGTGGGAAATAGCTGATAGTTAGATCATAATAGTTTTAAAGTTGTAGCCGAGGAACATTTGCCTGCTTAAGAAATTAGAGACATTTGACAACAGCCAAAAAAGCCAGCATGCTCACGCTAGTGGCTCTGGTCAAAACAGGACATGAAAGTGGAAAGGCATGAGGAGGGTAGGAGGGGGTTAGGGGGAATAATGGACATGAAAATAACCAATAGACATTTTTGTACATCTGTGCCAAGCAAAAAGTAGCTCTTTACTTTGCAGTGTAACATTAGAAAAGATGCCCCAGGGCATGTCGGGAATCAGCAAGACCCAACCAGGTTCTCAGGTTTAAGGTTTTGGTGAAAAGAGAGCCCTGTGGTATGCCGTTCTCACTCTGAGCCGCCCAGCAAATCATTTCCCTGGTTTTGTTTCCCCATGTTTTGCTGTCTAGGCACTTGGAGGCTGCTGTAGTCAGCTCCAAGTCGAGCTGGCTACTGCTGAAATCAGCCCCAGAAATTGAATTGCCCCATTTGATTCTGGTTTCGCCTGGATGCAGAATGCATGAGTCATGGGTTCACCGAGGTTTCCAGGGAAGTTTTGAAAGAGGCTTTGGGAGTCTCGGTGGCCTGTGGCAGAACCAGAGTCTTGCGGGCAGCCTCTAGGAGGCGATGTGCGAGACCGGAGTCAAGCCTGCTTTGCAAAGCCCAGGAAAGATCGGGAACCTGGACTGTCTACCCAAGAATTCTGCAGGCAGCAAGGGGAGCCAGCTGAAGAAAGAGATGTGTGGGCTCCTGCCAAAAAAGTGGGGGAGGGGGGCTGCTGCACGTCTTCGGAGCTCGTAGCCCAGTATCATGTGTACAGCTGTTAGTCACGGAAGTACAGCTTTCAATATTTGCTTAACTGAGTTCTCATCTTGCTTTTGGTCTGATCCTACCTCTCCATGACTCCGCCTCCCCCTTCTGAATGACAGTATTTGTGCCATTGTGTATTGGAAGTATGCAACTTGCTTGATTTATTTCTAATCAAAATGTTATATTATTTCCCCCTCCTCCCTCCAGCTCTCCCATGCTCCCACATCCCATTCCCTCTCAAATTCATGTCCTCTTTTTATTTAATTAAATAACACCTGTTGGGTCTGTTTATTGTGCTTGTATGTATATGTTTCTAGGACTGACCACTGGTATTAGAAGCCGCATCCCTGGGAAAGACCAATTCTCTGTGTGTGTGTGTGTGTGTGTGTGTGTGTGTGTCTTCTCTCTCTCTCTCTCTCTCTCTCTCTCTCTCTCTCTCTCATTCCTATCCTATGCTTTCTCCTCTCTCCTCTCTTTGAACAGCATTGCCTTACTGCATGCCCCTGCTCCCCACAATGATTCTCTACTTCTCACCGACCTAACTGGTGGCCAGATAGCCACAGCCTGAAACTTCTGGAGCCATTCTCCCTTTGATTTGATCTATCTCTGGCATTTTGTCACTCCGGTGGAAATCTGACTAAAGCATCACGAGAATTGGAACCTACTTGGAAATCAGATAGTTTCAGATACAATCATAATACAACAACAAGAAAAAAATTATGATTTTTTTTTCTCCTAGTCAACAGCTGTATTGTGGGGAAGCTGAATAACTCCTTTGCAGCCAGCCACCCTGTGTCAGAAACCAGCTGAAGTGGACGCTGAGTGCCCGCTCCACACCTGTGAGAAGCTGTGACCACTGCTGATACTCTGGCTGAAGGTGGAAGGCTTATGTGATTTGAATCCATAGTAGGAATGCCACAGCAGAGTGCACCTGCTGTTAAGTAAGGAGCATTCTTGCTGTCTACACCAAGAAGGACTGCTGAGAAGTGCAGGTCTTTTCAGAGATGCACTGTGGAATCCAATCTGTGTATTCTCAACCTTGTTACTGTAAAAAAGAAAAGAGAGTGTTCTTGCTATTCCTGGACTGGCATATACTAGGATGCTTCAGAGGCTGGGGCCCAAAAGGACTAGCAGAATCCCAAAACTTTCTGATCTCTACAGAAGATGATGTCTGCCAAAATGCTCTCAGAAAGCCCTTAAACAAAGAAGATAAGAAACCCAGGACCAAAGTCCCTAAGACTCAGTGTCTTGTTACTCCACATGTCCCAACTTCTTAATCTGAAGATACAACTCACTAAGAAAATTTGCCATCCACTTCTCAGAGAAGGTAAGGCTTCCCATGGAGAGTCAACAAAGTCTAGCACATTGCTCTGAGGCAGGAACAAGGCCCTCCCCACTATATCTAGGATGAGCAAAATATCCCTCCAAAGCGAATGATCTCCAAAAAGCCAGAACAAGCAGTAGGGATAAATCCTGGTGCCAGTGACCCCACGGACTGCCCAAGTCACCCACATTCAGAGGGTCTAGTTCGGACCTATGCAGGTCTCCCTGCTGTCAATCTGGAGTTGAATAATCTTTGTTTTAAGCCACCACGTTTATGGTAACTTCTTGCAACAGCTCTAGGAAGCTAATTCATCTATGAAATTTGTCCTGACGGCAGCTGAAGTGCAGGAAAAATGTCAAAGCAGCTCAATGTGTTTATTCTTCCGTCTGGAAAGACAAGGACACAGAGCGTGGTACTTGGAGTGGGGGGGAAAACTCAAAAAGCTTTGAGTATTTTTATTTATCCATTGCAATGCAATAAAGACAGCATCCCAATAACTAACCCCATGAAACTTGGGGTCCCATTATGTCTTTGTAACAAAAGAGAGTGGGGTTGAGAAAGTGATTAGGGAACAAGAAAGAAAGTAATGGTGGGTGGGATTTATGCCAGCAGAGAACTCGAGAAGAAAACTTCCCACAGGGAGTTTTACCATGGCTTTTAGGCAGGATAAAGAGAGTCCAAGTTTTCCTGCATCTCCTGATCTTCAGTTGCTTTCAGCCCAGAGCGCTGCTCGTGACAAAGAGGCATATTTTAGATCAGCACATTCTGGATCCCTTCGGTAACACAGGCCAGTATTTTCTGGTTGTCCTCACTGGTACCCTAGCCTTGTATCTTTGACTGGGATAAACATTTCCCAGCTCTCTGTGCCTCTGAGCTTCACATCGCGCATTATATATAGTAAAGGCCAAGTGGACCTGCTTGGGAGAGTGTCAAGCTCTATTAAGCAGGAAAAGATCAACATCATTAGTGACTAGAGATATCCAAATTAAAAGGACAACAGACCCATTAGAATACTTTACATTCAGAGGAAAATGAGAAAGGTAATACCAGGTGTTAATGAGAATTTTAAGCAACTGACTTCTTTTTCTTTACGGAGGATTTTTTTTAAGATTAAAAGAAATAATTTACTTAGGGTACACATGGTTTAAACACAGTAGTGATGAACCCTGAGTCACCAAAAACACATCGGTCTCTCATTAAGGAAAGAAATAAAAGCACTTTCCCCTGAAGTCATCTCACCAAGAGGAAGTCCGGATCTGAATTCTCTACTTTCTGCTCCTGTGTCTTCTGTCCTCTGTTTATATGGTCTGTGCCTGCCTAGAGTTCTCCTTGTGAATCTGTCCCTGTGTCTGTGACTGTGTGCTCTCTGTGTGTCTATCCATGTCCACCAATGTGTATCCCTGTGTCTGTCTATGCCTGTCAGAGCAAAGCTCTGACATTCAGTAGTACAGTACTATGCTATACTATACTATCGGGCTATTGAGCAGTACAGAAAGCACCACATGGGGAAGGGGTGGGAGACTTTACAGACATCTTCAACAAGGGATTAAGTCACCAGCCCCCAACCAATCTCAACTGACCCAGACAGCAAACAGTACTGTGAATATCATTGTTTATTAACCAATATCCAAATATTACATTCAATATTTACAGTGGGTATTAATTTTAGAAGGTTGCTTTCAGCATCTGTGTTTGCTGCTTTTGGCAAATGATACACATGCATAGTTCTGAGTGAGGAGCACATAACTTAAGATTATAGCTACATATCAGCTTAGGTTACCAAGTTGGTTACATGAGAAATCTCGGGCAGGCATGGCTGTTACAATGTCCTTTAGAAGCTGGTTAAGCACACAAGCTGCAGACACAATAAGCTCACAGTCTTACATCTTCAGCGAGCCCATGTTGTACTAGTAACTCTGGCTCTGAGGTCCAGCAAAAGCACCATTCTAGGCTCTTAGACTATAAGAGATATTTTCACAACATCAAATGCCCCTAGGGGTGCATGTTCATGGGCCCGTGCATGTATGAACATGTGCAGGCAGGTAACCATGGAAGTGGTGAGGACATCACACTCCCGAGAACTGGAGTTACGGATGGTGGCAAGCCTTTGGGTGTGGGAAAGAGAACTTCGGGCCTCTTCCAAAGCAGTAGGTGCTCTTTGCTGCTGAGCCATCTCTCCAGCTCTGCACTTGGAACATCTGTACAATGCTGGTTAGGGTGTAAAATGGTACCCTAACTTTGGGAAACAGCTTGGAAGCTTCTTCAGATAAAATTAAATGTGTATTACCTTAGCCACTTGGAGCTGCTGTAATAGAATACCATAGAACTAATAGCTTAAAGAACAGACATCCCTTACGGTTTTAGAAGCTAAAACTGTGCTGTGTTGCCAGCACACTTGCTTCCTGGTGAGGGCTCCATTCCTGGCTTTCAGGATGGCCCCCTTCTTGCTATTCCCTCATATTCAATCTATAACAGTAGTTCTTAACCTTCCTGATGCAATACTGTGGTCCTTTAATAAAATTCCTCATGTTGCGGTGATCCCCAATCATGAAATTATTTTCATTGCTACTTTATCACTGCAATTGTGCTACTGTTATGAAATGTAATGTTTCATAACATTAAACATTAAAATACCTGTATTTCCCTATGGTCTTAGGCAATCCCTGTGAAAGGGTCATTTGGCTTGCCCAAAGGGACCACACCCCACATATTGGGAATCACACTGATCTATAACATGTATATACCTGATACCTAGAAGCTCATCCATAGATATTTTGCCAAATGAAACAAAAACTTACACAAAGCTAGAATACAAATGTCAGAAATATTTTATTCATTATCGCTCCAATCCAGACGTCCTTTAATGAATAACTGGACCAACAAGTAGTGATATAGCTATCCAATGTAGTACTACTTAGCAATAAAACTGAACTGCTGATACATACAACAAACTGGATGGATGCTACGTATATTTTGAGAAGCAAAAGAAGGCGGGCTGAATGAGAGCATACAGCATCACCTCATTCAAGTTGTATCTTAGAACAGACCGAACTTCCAAGCAGAGAAAACTGGCACAGGGTTGACAGATCTGGGAGTGGGTGAGGAAAGAGATCCAAGACCCTGAGGGACACCTTTTCAGGGAATGTTATAGCATGAATCTGAGTTCCAAATAATCTGAGTTCCAAAGGACCCAGCGAAGCTTCCAGTTTTGTGTTCTGTGGCAAAGAACTGGCTGAATGCACAGTGAGAAGTGGAAATAGAGGCCATTTATTAAGGCAGCAAAGGCTGTTTCGAGAACAGGAGGGGCTTAGAGAGCTGAGGGAAAGGAATCACTCAAAAGAACTGGGATGCCGGGCGGTGGTGGCACACGCCTTTAATCCCAGCACTCAGGAGGCAGAGGCAGGCGGATCTCTGTGAGTTTGAGGCCAGCCTAGTCTAGAAGAGCTAGTTCCAGGACAGGAATCAAAAAGCTACAGAGAAACCCTGTCTCGAAAAAATTTAAAAAATAAATAAATAAATAAATAAATAAAGAAAGAAAGAAAGAAAGAAAGAAAGAAAGAAAGAAAGAAAGAAAGAAAGAAAGAACTGGGCTACCTTAATCCGGTCAGCTACACAGCATCCACTCCCACAGCTCTGTGGCACCGAGCTCTTCCCGAGCAGGCTCGATTTGATTTATGTGGCCCAGGTGGGAAAGGGTTTCCAGTCTTACCCTGCACGCTGGCTTCTTTCATCTGTAACTTTCCCTGGTCCCTTTGCCCTGCCACGAGGAGAAAGTTTTCACATCAGAACAAGCCACGTTACATAGTCACGCTTTGCCAAAACTCGTTGAATATGATATTTTTTAGAAGATCAATTTTATTCCATATTAATTAAAAAGTAATCTTTAAAGGGCAAAAAAGGCTAAGCAAAAGAGAACCACAGAGAGAATAGATGGTCAACTAGCAAAATGGAAGCAAACACCTGCTCATGTCTTGTGCAATAATTTTTACATGGACCAGTTTGCAAACAGGGCTTGAAGTCAGATCCAGCTCTTGAATATATAATCACACACCAGGATCCACCATTCATTCATTCATCCGACCAACAGTGAGTTGGTTTGAGTGTCCACAAACACCTTGTTTCTAGCTGCTGGGAACACAAAAGAGCAGATCCAAATTGAAAAGTAGTCGGAAGAGACTCAGCCTTCTTTATTTTTTTTTTTCAGAATTTTGCTTCTGTGTCCTTTTCAAACACATTTAAATATTTTTAGACACTGCATAAACATCATGACACCCTGAAGCACAACCCTCAAAGACAGTAAAGTCCTGCTCCACCTGCTTGCTGGGTGAAAACGGGCCCAATTTCAGCGGCCACTGGCTCCATATACAAGAACTGCCCTGGTAATGAAAGCGCGAACCCGGTCAGTGTCTGCCTCTAAAGTTGTTTCAGGGATGAAGAGACTCAAAAAAAGTGGCATTAGTTAGGTAAGAGACCTCAAAACTGTTCAGTGAAGTTCTTGCTGGAGGCGTTAGGGATGCCAAAGAAAGTTTTGCATCTCTCTGCCCTTGCATGGAAGCTCTGCCAGAAGATGTGAACAAAACTGAGATAAGACATCTGGGTACCTCGGGGTGGGGACAACTGGACTGGCCACCGCTCTGTGTGTACCCCTAGTTCTGTCATCAGCCCTCTAAAAGGCCCCAGACCCGCAGTACAGTGGTACCCCCATTTCCTGGGACCCACTGATACTATGCAGAGTCTAGCCTTCTCTTTTGCACAAGCTCCTACCTACCAAACTGTAAGAGCCTTCTTTCTAGAAGCCACTCTCTGTAGTCCGGATTTTACTCTTGGGTTTCACAAGACAAGAATCCCGAGTCCATTCGACTCATTGGACGTTTAGTGTGACTAAGAGTATCTGGCATCAGAATTAAGAGACCGTCCAAGGCAAGAAGAAAGGCTTCCTTGAACTCACGAGATGCGTCCCGTTTCCTACCTCACATATACAGCTCCGAAGACCTGGGGGATTCCTAGATATGGCCGGCAGTCTGGGCCGGAGGGCTGAAAAGGCTGGGTTTGAATGTCAGCAAAGGAAAGAGCCGGAGTGGTGCTGAAGGCAGGGTGGATATACTCATACTAGTCCGTGAGGGGTGGAGCAAGCAGACAAAGTGCATCATGGGTCGTCTCTCAGGGCTCTTTACGTGCTACCGACTGACTGTACCGAAGGGTTTCCCTCACTCAGTTAGTCCTTCCAGAAAGTACTGTCACAGACCCGCCCAGAGCCACATCTCTCACCCGATTCTAGAGCCAATCAAGTTGATGATTGACAGCTGCAGAACACAGCGAAGGCTGTCCTTCAACAGTTGCTCAAATAATCAGCTTAAATCAATCCCACGGCCAAGGAGGCTTCTTCAGAGTACTGTATCCTAAAGCCCCGCAGCCGCATGTCTAGGAGGCCATTTCTGACTTCCTCGGAAAAAAAAAATCTCAGTGAGAAATGGAAACTTTGGCAAAAACGTGAGGGAGCAAAGGGAAGAAAGTGCGGGAGTGGGTAGGGCAAGAATGGGAATTCTGGTGCAGCAGGACTGAGGCTCTGTGGGCTAAGGGCGCCTCAGAAGATGTTACTGGACCTCTGGGGTTTCCTTTTGGTTCTAAGGACCTGCAGCCCGGGTGCAGCATTTTCTCCACCTATGAAATGAAGACATTCAGCAACAGGGTGGTCATGATTTCCTCCTTCTGGAATCTAGACTCCAAGTGTTCAAACTCTACTCCTTGTTGTCTTTCTGAGACTGCCCCTTGCTTTTTTTTTTTTTCTTTTTTGTCTCAACAGGATCCACTTGCCATTTTCCAAAGCTCAAGACTTAATTTTTTTCCTCTGTTCTCTTCAAATGGGTTGGAGGGACCTGTCCTTTGCTGATGTTCTTCATCTGCCTTTCTCTGTGCTTGGGTGATTTATTTCACCATTATCTTCTTTAATGAGACTTAGCAACCTCCTGTCCTGCTGTGGTTTTTGTCAACTTGGCACAAACCAGAGTCACTTGAGGAGCGGGAACCTCAACTGAGAAAATGTCGCCACTGGGTTGGTTTGTCAACAAACCTGTGAGCCATTCTATTGTTTAGTGATTGTTCTGGTTAGTGTTAACTACGGCTGTGATGAAACACAATGACCAAAAGCAAGCTGGGGAGGAAAGGGTGTATTTGGCTTAGTCTTCCACATCATGACCCATCAATGAAGGAAGTCAGAGCAGGGACCTGGAAGGAGGAACTCGTACAGAGGTCATGGAGGGGTGCTGCTCACTGACTTATTCCTTGCGACTTGCTCAACCTATTTTCTTTTCATTTATTTACTTATTTATTTTGGTTTTTTTGAGACAGGGTTTCTCTGTAGCTTTGAAGCCTGTCCTGGAACTTGCTGTGTAGACCAGGCTGGTCTCGAACTCACAGCGATCTGCCTGTCTCTGCCTCCCGAGTGCTGGGATTAAAGGCCTATGCCACCACCACCCTCAATCTGTTCTTACAGAACCCAGGACCAACTGTCCAGGGTGGCACTACTCACAAGGAACTAGTCCCTCCCACATCAATCACTGAGAAAAGGTCTTACAGACTTGCCTACAGCCAGATCTGATGGACACATTTTCTTAAGTCTCCTTTAGTTTGTGTCAAGTTGACATAAAAATAGCCAGCAAAATGATGGATGTGGGAGGGCCCAGCTCACTGTGGTAGGTGGCTCTACCCATTAGCAGGCGATCCTGAGTTATATAAGAAACGAGGCTCAGCCAGCATTGAGGTGCAACCCACGAGGACCAAACAGGAGGGGATGTTCTCCTGCAGCCTCTGCTTCAGGTCCTGACTTGATGAGTTCCTGCCCCAGCTTCCCTCGGCGATGGAGTGTGACCGGAGAGTTGTGAGTTGAATTAAACCCTTTCCTCCCCAAGTTCCGTGGTGTGTTAGTACCGTATGGGAAACCCTAACTAAGACATATGTTTATTTGAAATCATCTTTATCTTTCATCTCTCTGCCACCGTGACAATTGGCAATGGCTAACTCAAGTAACCTGGAAAATGCTCTGTTACAACTGGCAATGGCTAACTCAAGTAACCTGGAAAATGCTCTATTTCCCCAGCCTAAGATTCCATCACTTGTTCAATGCTCTCACAGTTTAACAGTGTGACCTTTGAGGGGTGGTGGAGGAGGAAGAAAGAGAGATGAAACAGAAAAGAAAAGACATAGATGAGGGAGCAGAGAGAGCAAAGTAGAAGGCAAGGAGACTAAGCACACTGTGAAGACTCTTGAATGGCCTTGATTCATTCATCTGTACTCATGAGCTATTCTCGTACCCCAGCAACCATGTTACCTGACATAAACTCCTTGCTTTGGCTCATGCTTTCAGTCCATCATGGCAGAAGAGGCTGGTGAAACAGCTTTAGTCATAGCAACAGGAGCAGTAGCAAACTATTCGTGGTCACTTGGAAAACCTAGAAGCAGGGAGGGAGATGGGCACCCGGGATGGCTGACAGGTAACCTTAAAAGCCTACCCACTAGTGACCTGCTTCTTCCAACAAAGCCACGTATCTTAAAAAGTCCAGAATTCCAAAAGTAACACCACCAGATGGGGGGGAGCAAGTTTTTAAGCCATGAACCTGTAGGAGTTCGAACCATAATGCCGCCACAGTTGTATGCTACTTTTGTTTCCAGAACTTAATTGCGCTCCATTTTTATAGTCAGACACTTAAGTCTTCTAAATCACTTCGAACACCCAGAATCTCTCACAGGCCTGCTGTGTTGGTGAGCTTGTTCTTCTTTCGCACCCTAGAGATTGATAGCATCGTGGGGAGTCCTGGCAGCATGTTGGTGTCTTGCTCCATTTTTGTCAATTTGACACAAACCAAGACATATCAGGGAAGAGAGGCTCTCAACTGTGGAATTGATCCCATCAAATTGGCCTTCGGGCATGTCTTTGGATACATTTTCTTTCTTTCTTTCTTTTTTTTATTTATTTATTTAGTATACAATATTCTGTCTGTGTGCATGTCTGCAGGCCAGAAGAGGGTACCAGACCTCTTTACAGATGGTTGTGAGCCACCATGTGGTTGCCGGGAATTGAACTCCGGACCTTTGGAAGAGCAGGCAATGCTCTTAACCACTGAGCCATCTCTCCAGCCCTGGATACATTTTCATGATTGATAATTGATATAGGGTTGCCCAGTAGGTGGTACTGTCACTGGTCAAGACAGCTCGGGCTGTGTAAGCTATCGGTCCTAAACAAGATGAGCGATAATAAGCAGTGTTCCTCCATGTTTTCTTTGTCAAAGTTTTGCTTTCATTTCCTGCCTTGGCTTCCCTTGATGATGGACTGTCACCTATCAGCCAGATAAACTCCTTTCTCCCTCAGATTGCGTTAGGTCAGTATTTCATCCCAGCAACATAAAGCTAACCAAGACTGTTAACGTATTTCTCATTGTGTTTGCCTTTTCTTAAAGCTAAACACCAAGCAGCTTCTTTGGAAATCACTAGAAGCCTTTGGTAGGCTTTGGAGCCTGGATAATTGTTTTGATGAAGCCTGCAGTTGTCACGCCAACTTCCTCCAGCTTTAACAAGGAGTATCATTTATTCAGTTGCAATGAGGCACGGTGCCACGCCGCTGTGCACCAACTGGCACACGCCAGGCAAGCCAATGTGCACATGGTGACTTCCGTTCAGCAGAGGAAAGCCATGACAGCTTTACGAGGACATTTTTCCACAGCACTTAGCATCATGAATCTAAGCAAATGCTGGGCTGCCACAGATGCGCACAGCAAAGTGGAAGTTACACGAACAGCTAGTTCTACGATGCCAGCAAAGCCCGCGTGCCCGAAGGCACTGCCAACCGTGTTAGCACTTCACTCCGAGGCTCAGCGACTGGCAATTTTTTCTTTGTATATCCCAATTCAAAATTAAAATGTTAGCATGTGAGCCAATGAAGTGATACCCACTAGCCAAAAGAGGGCAGTTTTCAAAGATGCTGAAACTCTGAGCAACCCCTTTGGCCTGCAGAGCTGGAGCATGGTCCTTGAGCTGGAGACTTGTCTCGTCTTCCTGTTCTGTTTTCACAGCCCCCTCTCCCCAGCTCCAACACTAGCGACATGAGAGTTCAAATCTCAGCCTGGAGGGAGAGCTTTCTGGAGGAAAAAGACAGTAGTTAAACTTATTTGACATCTCCTGTAGTAATATGAGCGGCAGGGCTGCGTCCCCATTACCCCGGCCGCACCCCGGCCGCCTCCGGCTAGCTTTATCCGAAATAATTACACGGACACTGTATTCTTTTAATCACTGCTTGACTCTTTAGCTCTAGCCCTTTTCTCGGCTAACTCTCGCACCTGGACTAACCCATTTCCAATCATATGTGTAGCACCCCAAG
>NC_022032.1:20160950-20161835 GCF_000317375.1 Microtus ochrogaster | reverse complement strand
GGTTTTTAAACCTCTAAATTGATATTGACATATGGTGTTGTGAAACACCCACCTGAATCTCATAGCAGAATTAGGAATTAATCCCGAGAAAGAATTCTGCAGTTTATGTGTTTTTGTGGGTGGCTATTTTTGCTTAGTGCGAGTATGATTTCTTTTCTTCCACCTTCTCCAAACAACTCTTTTCACAGTGGTTGAAAGTTCACATGTAAAACCCCTCCCTTCCTGATTCACCAGCAACCACTTTGCTTCGCAGATTCTGAAACAATTCCCAGCCAGTTCTGGAAAAGGGGGAAGGGTGAATTCTGCAGACTGGAAGCTGTGATAAGAATCTACAGAGGAAGGAGGAAGGAGGCCAGACCAAGGCAAGCCTGGGTTCAGCAGTCTCTGGAAGGAATTTACAAAGCCCTAGAAGAACTGCCTTGGGAAACTTAGCACTCTCTTCTCCAGTCAGCCTGTGGGAGGAAAGGGCACGAGTTGTCTTAGCCTTGGCTGCTCTGTCAATGCCTGTGGACCACTTGACAAGAAAGCGACACCTCAGAGGTTGCTGTCTCTCACCTCGGCCACACTGCCTTGTACAGCAGCACATCTCGGGCAGCTAGAAAACATCTGGGGCAGCTAGGAACCCTGACTTTTCCCTCCTGGCTACAGGCTCCACATTTACGCCCCTCGCTCATCACAACAGACGTACAGATATAGCTCATATGTTTGTATATTCAGGTCTATTTCTTTACGAACACAAAGCCTCACTCTGTGTGTCTGTGAGTGTGTGTGTCTACATATGTGCGCCTCTATGTGTGTGTATAATGTCTACATATGCACACCTCTGTGTATATGTGTGTATGTGCACTGACATATGTGCACCCCTCTGTGTGTGTATGTCTGTGT
>NC_022032.1:20157092-20160288 GCF_000317375.1 Microtus ochrogaster | reverse complement strand
TGACGGGTCACCTGGAGTTGGAGTCATAGTTGTGTGAAGCCATGTCGGGGAGAAAGTGAACTCAGGTTCTCTTGATGAGCAGCCAGTAACGGCTAAACCCTCTCTTCAGCCTCCTTCCCCATGATTTCTTAACACAAGGTCTCATGGATCCTGGAGCTCATCAATTTGGTTAGGGGGACTGGTCAACAATTTCTGGGGATCCTTCTGTCTTGGCCTCCTCACTCATGGGATTGCAGGCATGTGCTGCCAAGTCCCTAGATGATTTTCTGAGACATGGGAGCTAGGGGTTACAAACTCAGGTTCTCACACTCACCTAGCAAGACTGAAGTATCTTCACTCACTGACTGAACTGTCTTCCCAGACCTCCAGAAGTATGTTTTTGACATTGTTGATTGTGTCTGTGTGTCCCAGCAGGATCCTGGGCTTTTAGATCAGTTGTCAGTCAGCCCTATCAACATCAATGGCTTTTCACTGGGGAGGCGGTGCTGGAAAAAGGGGTGGGGTGAAGCACCGAGAAGAGCAGATGTTTGATCTAAATAAAAAAGCATTACTGCTTCACAGGGATATGTAAATTCACCTTCTGCATCTGCTTATGCTAACCATTTTCAGCACAGGCTTCTTAAAATAATTACCAGCTCTTGAGAGAGATGCTCATATTTCTTCAGAAGACTTTGGCCTCAAGTTTTCTTATGGTCAATGACATCATCATAGGCTCCAAGGGGATGGCAGCATATACCAGTATTTTCTGCAAATTATGGATTTGCCCCGAGTCTCTTTGAGAAATCAAAAGACAATAATAATTTTCCATTAAATGTGCACTTATCAATTTTTTTGAGAAACCAAGACCATAAAGCTTTTTTTTCATTTAGTGTGTATTTTTAATTTTTTTTAATTTCTAAAGATATGTTTTATTTTTAATTATTTTTATGTGTATGGTCTGTGTAAATGTATTCCACTTGAATGCAAGTACCAACAGAGGCCAGAAGAGGGCATCAGATTCCCTGCATCTAGAATTGCAGGGGGTTGTGAGCCACCCACCACGTTTGGTAGAAACCAAACTCTGGTCCTCGGCATGGGCAGCACGATTTTAACTGCTGAGCCCTCTCCAGCTCCAACTATGCACTGAAAAAAAAAATCACACTGCTAAAATTACTTACTGCAAAAGAAAAAAGAAAAGGAATTACTAAATAGCAATATAAATAGTTAAGAGACATATCTTAACTAGAACTCAAACCGCTATTGTTCAAATATTCTGTACTTGGTAGGTGCGCTAAGGAAGGACATCTGTGCCTTTATCTTTTATAAATATTTTATATGCCGCTGACCTACATTTTTCATGCTTCCCGCCGACTCTGTAAATGGAACATGACAACTCTGTGCGTGCCACAGACCACAACACTGAGCATTAGTGCACGGTAGAAGCATCAAATACTCCTATAACCAGGCCCCGGGGGGCTGAGGGAGTTATGTATCCCCCAAACGCCTGTCTAAATGTACATTTCGGTTATAGTCACCACACACGCTGTGCTTTAGAGGGAGATAATAGTATGCAGTGTCTGGAAAAAGGTCGCGAAAGAAACGGTACCACTGGCCAAGTTTCAGATATAGTCACGTGTTGCAGTGAGAACAGGTTTGCCTGCAAATGTGTCTCACATTACTAAGATCTTGGCAAAAGACAGGATAAAATATAAAATATAAGCAATGGTATCACATCAATCCAGGGTCATTTTATGCATCCACAGAAATGATCCATATGAGAAGACATTCTTCATCTTTAGCATCTTTAGTGTATATGTGTGTGTGTGAGTGTGTGAGTGTGTATGTGTGTAATCAAAACTGATCTATTATTAACTGAATTATTTATGCTTAGATCCCTTTTTCTTTAATCAATGCACTCTCTGTCCTGGATATGGGGTGTTAAAATCACCTATTATTAATGTGTTTCTAGTTCATGAAATTTACGCTTCATATGGTAATTGCTATGGCACATGGCTCATAGAATATTTCTAACTGCTCTGTCTTCATTATGTGAACCACACTCTGCTACATCTTATTACATCTTTCACAAGGAATCCATGTATGTCTCAAGACCCACCTCACGGAGAACTTGGGGCTGCATTCACTTGTCTGCTTAGAATCACCAACCCACCCTTCGGGTTTTTATTTTTGTAGTATTCGTCTGCTAATTCTGGGTTTTAGTTAGGGGCCCCTGACTGAACCATATTTGAGATGTGTCTATTATATATAGTATGGGTTTGTCTTTTGTGTTAAGGATCAAATTGAAAATTGTCACAAAGGGCAAAAGCCATTAATTAGCATGACTGCTATATTTAGCCATGTCATACTAATTTATAATTACTGCATGTGTTACCCTTTATTTTATACTTTAACTGTCTTCTTTCATTTGCTACTTGTCTTTTATTTCTTTCTGCATTTCAGGATATTTGTGTATTTTTTTATGTGGTTATTTTTGTATTTTACTGCAGTTCAGGTAATCCCCTTTCCTTCCTGCTGAATATTTTAGGATAGGCTCCTCGTGGCCACTGTCTGTAGAACTGTCCATTATACCATTCTCCTTCCCTAATCCTCCCATCCCTTTTGGCCATGCCTGATACTTTTATAGAATATACAGCATTTACATATTGCTCTTCAATCCACGGTCTGAGCTAGCCAACTAAGCAGTGATTTTTACCATGGGATAAAATTACGTGAGAAAGCACGTGTGTGCTGCCGGTACTTTTCTCCCCCCACCCCAATTGTCTCTCGTTTGTATGAAACTTATCTTCTAAAAGTCAACTGGCACCCAAACAGTATTTCCTCAGGTTATTTCCGGGCTGTTTCTCTCTGAATCTTGAAGGGCAGTTTAGCTGGATACGAAAGTGCCAGCTTGCCCTCTTTGCCCTTACGTCACTTAAAAGTTGTTCCTATGACTGGCTTCCTTTTCATGCCATTCATGAGAAGCCTGAAGGTCATAAACGATTTGATCTTTCACCTAGAGGGTCTGAAATGAGCTGAAAAAAACGGCCCCAGAAGGATATATCCAGTCCCAAATCGCTGGCACATATAACTATTCTCTTAATTGGAAAACAACCTTTGTAGATGTCATTAAAAGATCTTGAGATGAGATTATCCCAGATTATCCAGGAGGCCCTAACATTCAATGAAAAATCTTCCTATAAAAGGGAGGCATATAGTG
>NC_022032.1:20153278-20156500 GCF_000317375.1 Microtus ochrogaster | reverse complement strand
TCTTTCTAGGTCAGCTTTCCTAAATAGAGAGTGGGTCCTTTCAGTGTATAAATTTACATTTTCTCTTATTTCTGGAAGGTTTATGGATTTCAGTTCTGTTCCACTGATGGCTTCTCCTCTTTCTAGGACTATCATTATGCGTACCTTAGGTCTTACTTGACCAGTGCACGGAACGTGAGTGGTGCTTCTTGCAGAACTGGCAAAGGAAAAGACGGCAGGCAGGGGAAGAAACAAGAGACCATTTTCCACAGCGCCGTAGCCGCCTCACAAAGAAAGCCTTCATCTTTATTATCGTTATAACTGGAATGTTCAAGCGTTCCTTGTGTGTGCATGCACATGATCCATACATTACTACGGCAGCTGTCTTAAGCTTGAGCCCAGTGTCCGCTATGGCAGCAGCGCCTCTGTGCCCCCCCCCCCGGTAACCCCCACTTGCCGGATGCCTCTTCCTCCACATCTTCTGTCCCCTGCTGTGGTGTATGGACCCGCTTCTCCTATGCCAGCCTCAGAGCTGCTACTGTCCTGACCCAGCTCCTTGTCTTGTTTTTAATCAACTTCTCATCACTTACCTAAGACTTCTGCTTACCCGACCGTTGGAGTCAGTTGAGAAAAATATAATGATGTATTTGCACCCTATGCAATTTACAAATAGAAATTTGTTGTGGACGTTTTGGGAGTACAGAAGTCCCAAGGCTCAAGCACCAGAAATTTGTACCTTTTATGTGTCCCCACCTGGTAGAGGGGCAAACACAACTTTTGTGTCTGTTTTAGAAGGATGCTAATGATAACTCTCAGCCATCTGTCTTCAGAACCTAGGTACTTCCATTTTAATCCTGTTATACCGGGACAATATCTGAACCTGGGGTCAGAGGACCCTTTCACAGGGGTCGCCTAAGACCATCAGAACACACAGATATGTGCATTATAATTCATAGCAGTAGTAAAATTACAGTTATGAAGCAGCAACAAAAATAATTGTATGGTTGGGGCCACTACAACGTGAGGAACTGTGTTAAAGGGTCACAGCATTAGGAAGGCTGACGACCATTGCTCTAGGAATTAGCGTTCATCACATGTCCTGTGGAGGGAATACAGGATTCATGCCACGTCACCTGGTTATGTAGTCTTCCCTAGTGTTGTCTATGATGCTGTGATTAAAAAATTACTATGGCAAAAAGAAAAAAAGCAGCTTCCAAGAGAATGGGATTATCTGGTTTAGAGTTCCCGGTTACAATGCAGCATAGCAAGAAAGTCAGGGCAGACACCTGAAGCAACAGCTGTATCACATCTAAGAACAGAGCAAGGAAAAAAAATGCATGCGTACCTAGTACTTACTAAACTAGCTTCCTCTACTCTTCCACAGGCCAAGATTCAGACCCAAGGAATGGCACTTCCTGGGGTGGTTTCCCCACCTCATAAGTTGATGGCAGGGGGAGATTGATGTGGGAGTGTCATATATCAATCTGTTGATTTCATTGGTTAAGGAATAAAGAAACTGCCTAGGCCCCTTGATAGGCCAACCCTTAGGTGGGTGGAGTAAACAGAACAGAAGGCTGGGAGAAAGAAGCTGAGTCAGTGAGTCGCCATGGTTCCCGCATTCCAGGCAGATGCAGGTTAAGATCTTTCCTGGTAAGCCAGCTCGTGGGCTACAAAGGTTAATAGAAATGGGTTAGATTAATATGTAAGAGCTAGCCAATAAGAGGCTGGAACTATTGGGGCCAGGCAGTGTTTAAAAGAATACAGTTTCCGTGTAATTATTTCGGGGCATAAGCTAAGCTAGCCATGTGGGCGGCCAGGTGCTGGGGACGCAGCCCCTCCCCCCCCCCTGCTCTAATTACAACAGGAGATTCCTCACAAGCATGCCTGCAGGCCAAACTGATTTAGGCAGTTCTTCACTGAGGTCCTAGACGCAGGTGACTCTAGGCTGCATCATGCTGACAATTAAAACAATCCTATCACTTAATGGCTGGAGACTTCTATAGTGTAGTCCCCATGGCTATTCTCAAGGAAGGTCTTCTCTCTCTACTTCACTATCACCCAGGCTGGGGCCACAGACACCTGAAGAAGAATGGCCAGGCCATTAGCCATCACTTTGACCCATTTTTTCTTCAAGGTATCCTTTCACAATGGACGCCATTATGGGATTCAGCCGTCATTCCAACTTGGTGCCAGCAGCAGCTTCTTCTCCCTTCAGGGCATAGCTGCCTCCAGCTGGTCTCATCCCTAGATTATATCCTTTCGTTGGAATCCAGTCCCTGACACACGGGGACAGCTCCTTTCCCATGAAGCTCCACGGCATTTGTGTCAGTCAGTTCATCTAAGCAGAGGCCGTGGAAAGGTGTGTCTTAGCCTCACCCCTGGCACCTGTTCACATTCTCAAAGAGCAGCTGCCCCAGGCTGGAGAAATGGCTCAGCAGCTAATAGAACACACTGACCTCATAAAGAAGCACAGTTTGGTTGGAGAGTCACAGTTGGCTCTAATTCTAGCTCTAGGGAACCCCATATCCTCTTCTGGCCACTACAGGCACCTGCACCCACATGCACATATCCCAAGCACACATGTGTGCGCGCACACACACATAATTAAAATAAAACAAACCTTCATAAAAAAGAAGGGGAAAAAATCTATTGGTTTAAAATTTAAACCCCCAGAAAAGTTTTGTCTCTTCAGTGTTTATCAGAGAGGACCTTTCTCTTTGAAATTGGGCTCTTTCAATCAAGTCTAAGACATGAGGCTGCAGGGGGAGGTTTTATATATGGATGAATACACACACACACACACACATACACACACACGTGAACACGCCTTAGGGTTTTTACTGCTGTGAAGCGACACCATGACTATGGCAATCCTTATGAAAGAAAACAATTAACTGGGGGTAGCTTCCATTTCAGATTTGGTCCATTATTGTCATCGTGGGATGCATGGCAGGGTGCAGGCAGACGTGGTACTGGAGAAGCAGCTGAGAGTTCTGCATCCAGATCAGCAAACAGCAGCAAGAGACAGTGAGCCACTAGGTATGGCTTGAGCTTCCGAAACCTCAAGGCTCAAAGTGACATACTTCCTACCATAAAGACCGCTCTTCATAATAGGGCCATTTGTAGGCCCGGGGCCATTTTCATTCAAACCACCACTGTGTGTGTGTGTGTGTGTGTGTGTGTGTGTGTGTGTGTGTGTGTGTGTGTTGCAGTCACATGTTTGAGATCTGAGTTCCTCACTGA
>NC_022032.1:20146460-20152578 GCF_000317375.1 Microtus ochrogaster | reverse complement strand
TGCAGAGATATACATGCAGGCAAAGTACCTATCCACATAAGATAATGAAAATGTTTAGAAATTAAAGAAAAAAAAATCTAATCAAACTGAAAGCCTTGTTCCAGCCAGTGTTGAGTTGCCTTTCCACCTTGACTGAAGCGTGCAGGGTGAAGCTGCCTCCCTCTGTCTAGTCTTGCTGCCTTTAGCAATCTTGCAATGGTTTCTTGAGGTAGACTAGAGGTCTGTAACATCCACTTTTACTTGTCCGTGGTGTGCCCATTTCTGCTGACATGGCTGGAAATCTAGAACCCCATTTCCCAGTCTTACAGCTGAGACCCTAACTGCAAAATTAGGCTTGACTTGTTTGCACAAGAACAGGAAGTCAAAGTAGTGAGGTCAAAGCCATTTTCCTGATTCAGCTGTAACCAGTCCCATACATGACATGGATGGAGTCTTGGGACTTTCTAAAGCAGTGACTCAGGGTTCAGTTACTAAAGACATGAGTATCAAGAGGTAGTGGAGATGCCTGTGACAGGGACTCTCTGACGAGAGTGAAGCCAGTGCAATGTGTTGATGCCTCCTCGTGTCCCACCTCCACAGTGGCGATGGAGGTGGAACCAGCCCTTCAGAGGCTTGTCCAGCCTGCCCACATAAGCACCTGCTTCTCTCTCGTCAATGCCTTTGTGCTTAAAATAGTCACTGTGGTTTTTGCTTCCTGCAAGAGAACACTGCTGATACCAACCCTTTTCCTTCTTTTCCTCTTAACTGCTACGTTTTGCAACTGCCAGCCCTGCAACGGATCCTGGGAACACCAAGATGATGGCTCTGGGTATCTCCACTGCTCCCTGTCTCCCTTGCCCTGCTTTACTGTCATCTGTAACCTTTACTGTCCCCCAAATGTTGCTACTAATTGCTTGAATGGTTCCCACCCACTCACAGCTAGAATGAAAGTTCTCTTAGATGTTCCATTCACTTCCCTGTGGCTTTACCACCTAAGACCAGCACACACTGGGAACTTGATAGTGTTAAATGAATGAAGTCTATGTCTCTTCATAAAACATACCATGCCTAAACAAATGGATTAGCAATACGCTCATCAACAATAAATAAACATAATAACACCTTCTCATGAAGCTTAATTTCTTTTAACATCTTCAAAAGAGCATAACACATATACGTATATGTTCTGATTTCAACATAATATTCAGGGCAACCTATGGTTTACCTGAAACAGTCCCAACTTCAACAGTGAAGATTCCCCATCCTATAGAACCTCTACATTCTGGGCAGGTTTAGATCATTAGTTACCAAATTAACATCATGAGCTGCTAAAGAAAACCACTTAGAATTATACCACTTAAAATCAGTCCTGCAAATAGAGGCTTAAAAACATGCTGGACCATCCAGTGGCTTCCTTCCCTGTCATAGCTTGGCTACCACGTGATCCCTTAAAGTCACTAGAATCTGAGTGATCATTTTTGTCTGTGTTTCGCATTTTCCCTAAAATTCTAATTTCCCTATAGGCTGCATGTCACGGAGCCGGGGCTGTGAACCCTCTTCTGCATCTCAGTCACATTAAAAACATGATGTATGGGCTTCCCAGAGCAAAGATGCTGCCGATGAAGATAAGGGCTGGATTTACAGCCCTGGAGGGGAATCGTTGGCAGACAAAACAGCCAGCTCTACAGAGAGTATTTGTCAGGGTTAGTGCTCGGAGGGGATAAAGCCTGGTGGATCGCTAACCATAGGAATCACTCCCAACTAGCTGTTTACATTGTCTTGAAACTTCAGACACGTCCCCAGTACAATATGTGGATTTGAATTGTCTTGGATATAATATACTGTTGAGCTTGGGGGCAAGAAGAACAACCCCAGATGGAAGATCCAAGCTTTAACCAGACGGAACATATCTGGAGTCTTTTCCCTTTGACAGTTTGTGCGGTTGCGCTGTAGGGGTTACAATTTTAATATCGTCTTCCCAGAAGGGGAAAAAAAAGCCCCTGGAATTTAGAGATATTCATGACCTGGACTTTGTTTTCAGACCTGCACGAAAGGTTGTGTGACCCACACCCAGTGGGTGTGTGACTCTTGAGCGTGAGTAGAAGGATAACCAACAACACGCGTGGAACCCGGCACAGTGGTCCCACAGAGCCAGTACTCTGTTTGAACCTGGTCATAGAGGGGACATGGGGAACGGGAACAAAGCTTATTCGGAGGCTCGGGGCACATGCTCTGCTTTCTTTCCGAAGGGACATGCCAAAGGATGCTAGAACACGGGCTTGCCAGACCATAGGAACTCTTAACTTTAATTTTTATTTTTTTTACCTACTTGTTTACTTATTTATTTTCAAGGTGCTGGGAACTGCCCAGGGTTCTGCATATGTCTACCCTGATTTGTACTCCTAGACTATGTAAACTCGAAAATGTCTCTCCTCCCAATCCTTTCACAGCTTGACCAAAGTTCTTGGACAGACTTAACATTTTTGCTAAAACTGGCCCTCAGGCCTGACCACTTCCTTCCTCCCAGGCTCTATTTTCAGGCAGTATCTCTGCACCTGTTGTTAGAATGGCCCCAGAAGCAAATCTCTTTAGAATCCTCATTTATGATCACAGCAGGGCCAGCGATGCCCACGCTACTGCAGAGACTTATTTCTGTGTCCACTAGGGCTGGCAGGGACGCAGAAGCCAGTCAGCTTCGGTAACAATCCCTCCTTACCATTGCACATACTTTTTGGTATCTCCTCACCCAAAACTCCACACCCCCATGGTAAGACCCCCCCTTCTCCAGGTCTGCAACTGCTATCCAAGTCCTTGCTGAAGGGCATAGCTGGGGACTGACACTGTCCCCTTCACACTAGGGATGGTGGGGTTTGGAATAGAGCAGTTGGTGTGGTTACCTACAGATATCTGCCTTGCACCATTTATGAGAACGGTCATGTGGATGCTTTCAGCCCCATGACATGGAAAAACATGTGTGATAACGCTGAGGAGGAGTTTGATGCCGCCGGGACACAGTGGGGGTGATGTGTCCAGGCTCCCTGGCTGGTCAGGTTCCTGTCCCTGTGCCTCTGATCATTCATTCAGGCTCTAGGTTATATACCAAGAGATGGAGTTTCAAGATGAGATGGATGGATATAACTAGCTAAAACCAGCTTCTGCCTTCATACTCCATACTCTTTGCAAAGTCCTAACTAGTAAAGGTATCAGGTAGACTAGCCCTGCAGGTCACAGACCCAGCTATCTGTTTGCCAGCTTTTCTTGTTTTGTTTTGTTTTTTTTTTTTTCTGTCATCGGGAAAGATTTGGGTTTTGATTTCCTCCTTTTATCTGGGTCTGTTTGTCCAAAGCTAAAATGACAAGGGGCTCTTAAAACCTAATTCAGCACTCAAAAGGACAGTGTCTAGCAAATGGAGGTCTAATGTTTCACCTCTTAGATGCAGGGGCAAGAGACCATGTGGGGCTTAATACTATTTTTTTTTCACTCACATAGAAAATACTTTTAAAAGCATCAACTTGAAAACTCAGAATCCTGAAACCAAACCATTGATCTTCCTCATTCCTGCAATTTCTACCTCGGGAGCAGGTTACATGATAGTGCCCTTTTGCATCTGAGGCAACAACAACGACCCAAAAAAGGGTATCATTTTAGGGCTTTGATGTCGGAAGGATTTGTATTTCTTAGCCACGTACATCTAATACATTCAAATAAATGGCACACTGCCTTTGACATCCAAATAGGGAAAGAGAGGCTACAGTTGAAGATGAACTTACTTAAGGCACCCAAACAACACGATGGAAGCCAGTCACATCAAGGTGCTTGGTTAGCCCTGCCTTACGGCTGTTATTGAATTCCCAGATCAAAGATTTATGAGGAACTTTGTTATGGGTGTGACTGGCAAAGAATGGAAACTATTGTTCGAAAAGCAGTTACATTGCTACTTAAACACACCCACAGCAAAACCCATCATAAAAAAAAAAAAAACCGTATCAGCACACACAAGGCCAACTAAATAAATCAGGTGTCTCTAGCACTTCCTCCAAGTGACAACAACAAGGTCTGGGGCTCCTGTTCCTGAGCTGTCCATCCGGTTTGTTTAGCTCCCTCAGGTCTACCCCAGGTCTTGTGTAATCCCCTTGTTTTCCTTCACTCCTAGCAAGTGTGACTTAGAAATAACTCAGCCCTCCGTGGGGATATTTTAAGCATTGTTCTATTTTTGTGGTCTTACTGGCAATAGAATATTACCTTGAGCACCTGAATGGTCTATCTCTGAATCCTGAATTTGACTGCTAGTCTGGTTCCCAGCACGGGAACGGAATAACGCAGTGGCATGGCATTTGAGACCTGCAGGACTCATTCTGGGTGCGGAGGGGAAAGCAGAAGGAAGTCAGAGCTACCCTAGACCCACTGTCCACCGTGGGTCAGGGCCAACTTCTATGCCGGGTTTTTTTTTGCTGTTTTGCAAACAAAACAGGGTGATCAATGAGATTTTAAAATCTGAATTACCAAAGGGGAGGGCTCATGGACCAAGAACCTTGTGACTTGTCCTGAGGAATCCAAATAAATCCGCCCTACAAAGGAGCTCTGAAGAGAAATAGCTGGCTACCTGTGTGAGCCATTTCACATACGCCAAACAGTACTGTGTTTCCGTTGACTTGTGTTCAGGGACGATAATTTTATGATCACTGGCTGTATCTACACGAAGATAGACTTAAAAAGAGCCCTTTGTCTTTTCATAAATTCAAAGGACTATTCAAACATTAACTCAATGATCTTTTCATAACCCCAAAGGTGGCAGGAAGGCAGCTATGTTTAAGTATTGTGAGGAAGCTTGGGAGGTAAGGGAGGCGACCTTCTCAAGGTCAGAGTTGTACCTTGAAATACCAACGTGTGTACGTGAGGGCAATATGGATAATTCAATAGGAAAGGAGACAAATTCCAACTAGGTGATAGACCTGGGCTCTCAAAATCATACGTTTTAAGGACGGGACTTTCATGCAAAATCCCCCAGGTCTTAGAAGACAAAGGAACAGAAAGGTAGAATACCACACTGTTTCTCCTTACTGAAAGTGTTTTATCTGAGTTGTGTGTCCAAGTCCACAGAGGACAGAAAACCCACTGAGCTGAGAGCAATCTGCTCACAGCAGAGAACTCTGGACTAGGAAACAGACTATCCCCACCGCCACCACCATCACCACCTCCACCACCTCCAGTACCTCCTCCACATCCACCACCACCACCCCACCCCCGCTGGAAATGCTCCAGACTTGGGCTCCGCCAGTATCCTGGTCTTGAGCTGTCTGAGTAACCCGAGCAGAAGGTCTTCATTTCAGGTCTCCACGTCTACCATGTGGAATAGTGATAAATGCTCTTTCTGGGCACAACTGTGATGACCAAAGATGATAACTTGTGTAGGACATTTGCCCAGGCCCAGTGTCGTGGAAGAGGAAATTTGCAACCTCATCATAGAACCTTCCTAAGTTTCTTGTGGTCAGCAAAGACAGAATGGTGGTCTCCAAGAATAATTACTTTGTCGGCTCTGATTCATGTTTATGCAGATAGACACAGATAAAGCCAGGAGTGATACCCATTAAAAATTTTAACTATATACCATATTCATTTATTATCAATCCACAGGATAATTTCATTGCTACATGAGCTCATAAAAGTTTTTTTTTCACCTTTACAAAATTAAAAAAAAATGTGCCACAAGGATGTAATAACAACTGCTGATAAACAAGAAAAGGAATCTTAAAATTATAAATTTGCTGTAGAAAAGATAAAAAACAATTATATTTTATTTAGAATTTTACCTTGAATAAAATATTCCCCTGTATAAAAAATAAAAAAGCTTGCTCTGGTTAGAATTAGAGTATTTTCGTCTTCAAATCTGGGAATTTGCATAATATTTCCATGACAGCTTTCCTTTGTACCGCGTGGCGTTCAAGCATAGCAGATTAGAAAGATTTTTTTTTCAAGCAGTCTTAAAATGGGACAGCTGTGGAGAAATTAAATTTCTTTTCCTCCTCTTCCAAGATGTGGAACATTGCCTTTGAGGAGAGAAAAGGGAAAAGGAACTGGGCAAGGGAAGGGTGGGTGTGGGCTGGGATTGGATGGGTTGGGGGGGTGTGGTGGGTGTGGG
>NC_022032.1:20143967-20146043 GCF_000317375.1 Microtus ochrogaster | reverse complement strand
TGGGATTGGATGGGTTGGGGAGGTGGGTGTCGGATGGGATTGGATGGGTTGAAGAGGGTGTGGGGGGTGTGGGACTGGATGGGTTGAAGAGGGTGTGGGGGGTGTGGGATTGGATGGGTTGAAGAGGGTGTGGGGGGTGTGGGATTGGATGGGTTGAGGAATGTGGGGTGGGTGTAGGCTGGGATTAAATGGGTTGGGGAATGTGGGGTGGAGTGGGCTGGGATTCAATGGGTTGGAGAGGGAGGGCTGAGTGTGGGCTGGGATTGGATTGTTGGGGAGGGAGGGATGGGTTTGGAATGGGATTGCATGGGTTGGAGAGGGAGGGTGGGTAGTGAGCTGGGAATGGATGGGTTGGGGATGGGTGGGTAGTGAGGTCATGGGCACAGAAGGGGACGCCAAGTATGCTGTGAAGAAGAGCAAGATCACAAGAAGGCCTATTGTAAGTGCTTCAAGATAAGGTGCAGAAGCAGACCGCAACGTTGCTAGTACTGCCCTATGTACATATTCACAAGAATAAAAAATTCCAGCTAGTTCACATTTTCTCGTCCGTTCTGAGGCATCCACTCCACCATGCTGGCCTTGACCGTAGGCAATGCAGCACCTCCACTGCCCGTGTGGCTGTTGGTCCATGAACTTGAGGGAGTAGCCCTGGGAGATCCAGCAGGTTCTAGAGATATGCGTCTACCAAGGGGCTGGAGTCCTGAGTTAAAAAGAAGCTCTAGCCCTGGAGTTGGACACAACAATCAATATCCTATTATCAAGGCTTTTTCCCTTAGATTTGTCTAAGATAGGTATCAGAGAGAAAAATAAAATACAAACAAATAACAACACAAAGCTAAGAAATCCCAACAACCACCAGAGAGTCAAAGCTTAGCAGCTCTTGACACGCGCCTGGGTGACGTCAGACGTCTTCTTGATGACGCTGGCCCGTGTCTCTCGGTCGGGCCGACTGCTGCTGGGTGTGGGGGTCACTGGGGCAGGGAGAGGGAGGTCTGTAAACGGGGGCCAGGAGCTGTTGTAAGGCATCGGACAGCTCTCCTCTTTGATGGTAACCTGCAGGTCTGGCTTGTTGGAAGTGACAAAGGTCGCCATGCTGGGCAGCAGGTAGGTGCTCCGTGTCCCCATGTTGCTAAGGTACTGCTTGCCTTCAATGTTCCTCTTCCGCCAGTGTGGTCTCCCCTTTCAGAGAAAATAATCAAGATATACACGTTCTTTTCCTTCCCACTTAGTGGTATATGCAAAGCAATGGCTTCTCTTACTTTTCAAATCGATTCCCATTTGCTAGCTCCCAGAAATCTGACCAAGACTATTCTGCAAACACACAAAATAAGGTGGCAACTTGGCTTCCTGTTCCTGTGCGCAGGCTGTCTGGGTTGCACACCGGAAAGTTTCCAGCCATAACAGCCCAACCTGATTATTTACCCTGAATGTTCAGATGAGGAGAGTAAGGAGCTTAGGAACACTCGGTAAATGTCCTTTGATGGCTTTTTAAGTGGGTGGGTCTGAGATCCACATTTTCTGAACCCAACTGGCCTTACAGTTGCCAGGCAAAAAAGGAGTTAAAGTCCTTGAAGAAGCCAGATCACAAACTATGCCAGCAAGGATGCCTACTGTCTTCTCAGGATTCCTGACCTTGGGATATTAGGAATTCAACCAAACATCGGCTTCTTCTCCAGCCCCCTTTGTCTTCCCACCAGCATGGCAGGCCTTTCCTGTCATTGTGTGAGCCTGGCCTACAGAGGGAAGCTGGAAGCAGGTTGGCAGGGAGCGGAGATTGACCACACCCCCGCCTCTCCGCAGGAGCAATGGAGGAGACTGATCTGGATGAAGACAACTTTGCTAGCTGTTGCTGATGCTTACTGGCCAGGCAGGCTGTTTTATTCCTGTTGGCAAATCGGGATGTTTACAGCCATAAGCACATCAACATCTCCTGGCCTTGACTCCAGTTTTCTCTTCCTGCCCTGTCTTATTCACCTCTTTTTCTGGGGCACATTTCACTTCCCTCCCTCCCACCCAGAGCTCTCAGTACCTACGTTTCACAACTCAGAAAGAAAAGCTAAGGTAAATTTTAGGTTA
>NC_022032.1:20134031-20143491 GCF_000317375.1 Microtus ochrogaster | reverse complement strand
ATACACACACAAACACCACACACACCATACATACATAAACACCACACACACCATACATACACAAACACCACACACACACATACACAGATCCAAAAGAAAAACCTGTGCTTTAAAACAAGAGGCACCAGGAAGCCAGCTCACCTCGGCGCTTTCCTCATCGCTAGGCACACTGTCGGTGGTTTCGCTTTCTGTACAGAAAGAAAAACAGAGATATTCTTGTTGCTCAAGCTATTTTGGAGACTCAGGAAGTATCTTAAAAACCTATGCCAGCACTTCAGAAATAAGAAACTGCACACGCCCTCTCCCTCCACTTTCTGAGGTCAAACACTTCCAAGTGGAACAAGCCAGAGTGCATATCCGTTCTCTGCTTGGTCTCAGAGCAGTGGAGAGACTATGGAGCTGAGCGGAGGAGCTCGTTGTACAAAGTATGCTGCCTCTGCCTCCCGGGTTCTGTGCGATCCCTGAGACATCTTCCCCTCCCAGAAACTCTGCCCACAATGCCACACATTATCTTTTTCTAGTCCGTCCCATTTGTCACAGGAAGTCCCAACACAGTGAAACTGTCCAAAAACTCTTACTGAATCTCTCCTTGGCACCTCCTGCCTTTAGTATTCTACTCTTGGATTTATAGATATCCAGTTACTGGGATTTTAGCAGGTGGCCATGGTCTAGATGCCCCCAAGACCTTCATTCCATGGTTACCATCTTTGGGCCCCATCCCCTTGAATGTGGGTAGGAACTGTGACTTGCTTTTAGCCAACAGAACACAGCAAAGATATAAATATTCTATGAGCATGATTGTGTCATCATGTAAGATCTAACCTGTCTCTTGTTCGCTGCCTGTGTCAGGGAGGCCCACATGGCAAATTTAAGCTAAGAGCTGCTTCCAGGTAAAAACTAACAAGACACTGGGGATTTCAGCTCAACCCTGGCAAGGAATCCAATTCCGCCCAATGCCGTGGGAGCCAGTGGCTGAATCGTTGGATCTCAGATGAGTTACAGCACTAGCCAACCTGATGACAGGGTAGCAAGGCTTTCCTGCAGAATCCAGCTAAGCCATACCTGGATTCCCAGCCCACCGGGATTGTGAGATAGTTAACCGTGTATTGTGTTAAGCCATTATGGTTATGGTCAAGTTGCTACAGGGCAACAGACAGTCCATTAGACACCTGATTGGACCTGCCAGCTGGGAGACACAGAGAAATGTCCTTAACCACAGTACCACAGTGAGCTACAGTTGCCCGCCACTTTCCAAAGAGGATTACATGATGAGTAAGTGTGGGAGTGTTTGGAAAGGCTGACACATAGAGCGTGCGATGTCAGTGGTATTCAACACTGAATTTGCACACTGGGCTGGATGCAACAGAGTCAAATGCAGGGAGCGCTGATTGCACATCATCTGAGGTTAAGTTTCCCAAATTGAAAATGACGCAGAGCAGTTCTTTCCACTGTTCAGCACCACTGCAAAACTGAAAGCACTGAGGGCAGCGCATCCAAAATGCACAGAATTGCACAGGGCATTTTGTCTGGGTCCTTTATTCTACTGATAAGAGCTGAGCACTTAAGAGACCTATAGCAAGGCTCAGCTAGGACCTAGGGATACCGGTCTTGTTCATCCCTCACGATGATCCCAAGTCGGAAAGCTGCTGCCGTCAGATGTCAGTATGGTCTCTAGACCTTTCCATCCTCTCCCACCCTGCCACTAATGAGGGAGATTAGCCGCATGCCTGCCTGAGGACGGTAAGATGCAATGGCTCCAGGCCAGCCAGAGCCCTGGCCTGAGATGGGCCTTGCCACATATATCAAGTTAAAGAGCAAATGAGCAAACTGTACCCTCAGGGCACTCCTTAAACAGACAGCAAGCAAGCAAGGTCCACAAGTCTCACCCAGGAATGCTTTCTGCATGATTCTCAGCCACTGTTCTCCAGGGACTTCAGACAGGCCTGGGAGATTGGCACAGACTGACCAAAAATCAGATCTTTTGCTCTGCCAACTCAGAATGTTCTACCCTAAACAACCCCGCGTAGGGGCCACAGATGTCACGAGGAAGCCTAGGGCTTAGCTGGCAATGGTCTGAGCGGTGGAGAGTATCTGACAATAGGCACAAGGAATGTTTCCAGGCAGAAGTAAATGAAGACCAGAAAAGGAAACGTCCCTCCAAACACAAAAGCCCCATGAGCTCAACCTCCAGGGCAGGCAGGACTGCCACTCCCAAGAAGAAAAACGAGGAACGGAGATGTTGAGAAACTTGCCAAGTCGTGGTTTGAGTCAGCAGAGGAAAGAAAACAAAACTGCACTTCAGATCCCAGAGTCTCAAACAGAGTGCAGAGGCCTTCCTGCTGGCAAGACTTCAAGATCCCCTTCCTATTTTCATGCTTAGCTTTGTTTGTGCTCTGAAGCCAAAGTTTCTCTTCCTTCCACGTGCATCAAGCCCCCTTCTCCTCCTAATGACTCTCCAGAAATCCTTCTGGGCCCTTTCCCTTCACATAAAAGCAAGCACACAGGGACACCAGGCATGCTGAAAGGGAGAGGAGTCGGAGAAAGGAGTTGTTGACATCAAGGTCCTAGGATCCCACAAGCTCGAGCCGCAGTGGTTGGAGGGTTTAGAAGTTAGATGCCAGGCTAAACACTCCTTGGTGAAGCTGTGAACAGACCTGGTAGGGGATAAGGACGCTAATTTCCTGAAAGTAGCCAGCATTCAACGAGAGGGATAAAGTTGTGGCTACAACATCCTGCCCTGTGCTTTCGGCTGACACAATGGCGGCTGGAGGCAATCATTTCTAAATGCAGATCGACTGTCTCTGATGTTACAGAGCCTCGCCACTTCAGGAACTGGATGTAAGAGTTTGGACCTTAACTGAAGTCTCTGAAACTCTGAATCGCCGTGTCTTCTGCTCTTTTAAAGTTGATCACCGCCTGTGCTTACAGCAATGTGAAACGGACTAACATACTGGTTTATAAGTCTGATTCTTTTCGAGGGTGAAGCCTTGAGAGCCTCCGGCCCAGGAGATGCAGGTGCCTGGGGTTCCTAACTGAGGCTCCCAAAGTGTTGCCGTTAGATGAATGGTGGTTTTTATAGCTATTACTCAGTAGTTGGCTCCAGGTCCTCATTCCTGCTCTCTTGGTTTTGCTCCACCATAGCCATTTCCAGAACGACTTTCTTACATGACAAATGAGTTCACTGCAGCTGCGGCTTCCAGATCAACGTGACTGCCAAAACGTCGACATGGATTATGTCACTTCCCCCTTTTATTAGTTTGGATGCTTTTCAAACTGACTTCCAATACAATGGGATTTAAAAAAAAAAAAAAAGATGGAAGTTACTCTGCAAACATGGCCAGAAAAAGCCGAAATATTTACACAGTAGCAGTAGATACGCGAACAATTGATTTAACCTTTCTGGCCCGCTCCCTGGGAGCAGCAAAGAGGGAAGAAAGTAATTTGGCCTCGAATCAGGCGACATCAAGGTCTCGTCCAGAACTGCAGCTCTAGAATCACGCCGCTTCAGCCCAGCTTTTAACATCTGCCTGGAGGATGCGTATTACCAAACCACCTCGAGAACATCACGGGGCAGGAGATGATAGATTTTATGGAACGGGTTATTGTATTATGTGATATCTGATCTATTTTCTGGAAGACTCTCATTCAACACAATATGATTAGCATTGATTTCTTTCCCATATAATTTCCTCAATTACATTCCCAAGAAGATGCAACCGGCCACTCAGCAGCTCAGATCCGAATCTTAGTCTCTACGCCAATGCACCCTTGCCTCATTCACAGCATAAATATATATATGGTTTCTGGGAAAAATGATAGCTGGCTGTCTGCATGACCTCTCTAGTCCTGATTATATAACCAGTTGATTCTTATTTTGCTTGCTACGCAAGCCTGTTTTCCACCTCCTTTCTGCTGAATTACCATCATGCTTTTCTTCTACTACACCAGCAACAATGCAGTTAAATACTAGGAAGTCGTGATGGACAGTCACATGGAAATACGGCGAGGGTGAAGGATATGGACCAGTGCTGGAGTACTTGTTCTACCACGACTAAAGTCTTGGGTTTACTCTTCAGCACTGCAAAAACAACTAAGTAAACAAACAAACAAACAACAAAAATGCCTTCGTGCTTCGATGCCTGGGCTTTGAAATATATTTCTCTGCTCTGAAAAATTTTACAAATCAAAGTAGAATTTTCTATCCGCTCAAACGATCCAGCGCAAACACTTCCACCCAAAGATGCTGTCTAGACTCCTCTTCACCCTGACAGTGAAATAATACATTAGAAGGCAGAGCTGCAGAGGTGACCGTGGTTTTGTGACATTCCCAGGATCATATGTCAGTGATCCTCTTTGATGAGGAAAAGGATATTCAACAACAGCCTTCAAACAGCAGTTTCCTGGGCCGGTGAATGAAGGCGGGTGATGTTTGGATGAACAGTGTGCACCAAGGAACTCTATCATGAAAATCAACCAAACAGCCTATGCTGTTTGATGAACATAAAATCCAAAGATGAGAACAGAGAGCCACAGAATATTGTCAACTTCCTGCCCGGAAGACTTGAACTAGCCGTGGTCAGTAACAGAGAACTTTGGAACGTGTCTTCAAGTCTAGAAAGAGACCAGCAGTGAAACATTTTGGTTCCATCCAATAAACCTCCTTCTACAAGATTCTGGAGAATTCCGACAGTAAAAAACAATGGGTAAACCAAATACCAGGCTGAAAAGCTGGCCTCTCACAGAAATTCAGGCTGTTGCTGTGCCACCCTGGGATTAAATCTCTTCCTTTGGAAATCTACGCAAATGTCTCAAAATGGGGAATGAAAATTTTGGTTTTTTTCCCCCACACATCAGCTGTTCTCGGGATGTCTCTGCTAAGGCAAAATATCATTGCTGACAGGACAGCAAAAGGTCTTCCCCAAATTGCCAAGAAAACCTTAAACAGGTACACCAGTCCACTTTAAGGCTCCACCCTTCCTGCCCCATATCCTGTTTAGCAACTACAGCAGCTTAGAAGAAAGCCATAGCTTTAGTTTTAGCTCCACAAATACAGGGAAAATATCACGGTGTTTAATGCTTCTGTTGTTTCTACATGAAGATTTTGGTCTACCTTCTCTGGTGGGTTCTTTGACCATCAAATGAGTCTATAGCATGTGACCCCATGCAGCACCATGACGAGTGTCTAAGAACATAGCTGCGCATGGATTTATCTGTCCCTAGTTTTTTTTATTCCTAGACTCACATTAGCCTTGGAGTCCTCACTTTTGAAGAGGAGAGACTAACATTTATTCCCTTGATAATTCAGCAAGTCAATCAATACAAATAAGCATTTAGCATAATTTCCAGGCAACACTAGACATACAACAAATGATATAGTCATTGGGCCCTGGCAAAGACCAAAAAGAGATGGACACATATAAGTCCAAACTCTGATGAATGATTGACTGATGGCGAGCTGTTGGACAAGTGATAGGCTTCCTGTCACTAGAGCTCTTTCTCCCATTCTTTTTAATGCTCACAACACAAAAAGCAAGTTATGATGTATTTTAAGTAAAATAAGCCAGTCACAAAAGGGTAAAGGCTGCATGATTCCTCTCCTTAGAGCCCACAGAGTGGACATAAATAGACCGGTGGTTCTGAAGACTCAGGTACAGGAGTATATATTTAATGGGTGCATCATTTTAGTTTAAGGTGAAAGACCTCTGGAGACAGGCAGCAGTAAAGGCTGCCCAATACTATGAGTGAACTCAAAGCCCTTCAACCGGATGCTCGACAAATGGCAATTTTGCGTTAGGTGTATTTCACCGTGACTAAAAAATAAATTAAAAAAAAAGAAAGCTGGCTGGTTAATCAATTTATCTATGATAATTTACAAGCAACTGATGTCTGGATGACCTCTGCCACGTGAGTCTGTGCTACCCACCCCTGTGAGGCCTCGAAAGCAGGTGAGTAGGCCCGAGGAGAAGGTGAGCCATCTGCTAGAGCTGCCCAGCTTTTACCCTGCCTGGGCCTCTGCTTTTTATTTTTTCAGTAGTTGCAAACAATAACACTGACTCAAAATTTTGATTTCCTAATCGTGATTGAGTCCCCAAAGCTTAAATGAAGATGGTCAGGAAAGGAGTGTAAAATGACGTAATTCTGGTGACAGCGCGAGGAGTCAGTTTCTCAGTCTGTGTCTGATTCTGTAACTCCACCTGGGTTAATTTCTGCAATGACAAGACCAGGCCCTAGGAGAAGCAGAAATAGGCCCAGCTGCCTAGTTCAGCTAGAAGCAGCACTATAAAACAAGGAAGGAAGGAGGGAGGGAAGGAGGGAGGGAGGGAAGGAGGGAGGAAATAAGTGGAAGTGGCAAGTAAAGCCAGTAAAAAGGATTAGATCCAACAACGACCTCGAAGGTGAAGGCTGAGTTCAACTCTTGGACAGGACACTTGTTGGCCAGGTGACCTGGAGAAAATTCATCCACTTCCACGAAGAGAGAATCTGGAAAAGATGACGTCTAAAGTCCTATGTACCTTAGTAAAATCTAGACTCTGTCAAAGCACTCTGACCCCAAATCCTGTTAACTTAGGCAAACAGATTACAAGTGAATTCGAACTCATTGTGTTCCAGTGGGTTCTCAGTCTTTGCCAAGTCCAGTGACTACATCATTTGTTACGTGTCTCTGGTGACAGCGAAGCATTTATCGCGGGAAATGTTATCTGTAGTCTGGAATGAACCACATTCTGGGCAGTCGAATAAGGGAATACCGTAAACACCTCTTCTCACAGTACAGAACAGAGATTCTTGTGGGGTGGCGAGATGGGGTGACGCTAGACTTGGTCTGTTCCCTACTGAGTCTCCAGATCACCCTCCTGTTCCCCTTACCTGCGTAGGAAGACACAGGAGAAATCTGGAGAGGGTACAGCTCGCTCATGCTGACTGGCTGCTCATCGCTCTCCGTGGTCACTTCCACAACTTGGCAGATGTCTGGCGGATTGGTGACAATCTCTTGATCTTCAATGGTACTGTCCAGGTGGGACTGTCCTACAACTTCAAAGAAGAGGAGATTGTCAGAGTCTCCAGACTGCGTGGTTAGAGCACACGCTCTCACACAGAAAACCTTCCTCGGCTCAGGCAGGCTGCCAACTAGGGTTCCGATTCCAGGCCTCCCCCACGTCACCTGCCAGGAAGCCGAAAGTCAAACTAGAGTTCTGAGTTCATGTCTCAGAGAAGAAGTTTGCAATGAGTTGGCCCAGATGTGTCCCCCACATGCCTGCCTTTGCTACACTCTAGTGACAGTGTTCACAGTCTCTATTCAACCTGATCACAGCCAAGACCTCGGGCTGCATCTTGATCAAACCTAGGGCCAGATATCCCAGTTCTCTAAACCCAACCTAGCTCTCTTCTCTGCCCTTGCTCTGCAAGAAAGTGATGTGCCTATTTTCAGGATGCTGTGGTCCAGACAGACATTGTCAAACCTCCACAGGAAGGAAAACACAAAAACCCAGCCACTGTGCCATTTCCAGCTGAACGGAAAGGGGAAGTTCTGCTCTACTTTCCTGATCTGAATGTGACCGACTGTCCAAAACATCGGAACAATGAAATGTCCCCCTGAGGTTCACAAATATGAATATTAACTGCCCAGACACTGATAAGACGGATCTAAGCACTCTGAAACTGCTTCCGTATATTTTTAAATTAAAATCTTTATTTTGGTGAAGAGAAAAGGTGGTTGTGGAGTACCCAGACTCAACTGATACAACAATAACACATCCCCTACACTAGGGAACATCGGGGAAGAGATGGGCAGAAAGACTCTAAGAGCCAGAGGATCAGGGAGTCTACTGTGAGATAGTTTCTTCTGTATAAGAAGGGGAAGTCATATCTTGGAAATCTCAATCATATTGTTGTCTAAACAAGAACTGAACGTGACAACAGCAGCTGGCATGGGGGACATCCCCTGTGGCCCCACCTCTAGGCAATTAATGGCTGAGAGAGGGAGAACCGGTCTTCTCCTCTATCTGGTTGTTATCTCTAAAAAAACAATATACATATGAGCAACACAAAACAGAATTATCAGGTTATGTTTATGTATATGAAATTGAAGAAGTTAAAAAAACTAAGAATAAAATTATTTGGGGACAATAATAAATTATATTCATGCTGCAATCCATTGAGGTTGGCTTTTTTTTTTTTTTCACTTAGCCCAATTCCCCAGCAAGCCATCAAATTGTGTGTACCCATAGCTGGCTCTCTGTTGGTGTACACACTCAGTTGTTTACCTATTGCAAACTGTTGGAGAGCCTACTCCATTTGTCTAGCCATCCACCCACTGACGGATGCTTGGGTTGATACCAGTCTTTGCCTAGTGCAGACAAGGTTGCTGTGAACATTTGTGTTCAAATTTTCCACAAACATGTTTCCATTCCTCTGGGATAAACATCTGAGAGTGTAATTGCTGGCTCATACGGAAATTCCACGTTTAGCTTCCCGAGAACCAGCCAAACTGTTCCCTGGGGTGGGTGCATATTTTACATTCTCATTGCCGGTGTCAGAGTGACCTAATTTCTCGACATCCTTGCCAGCATTTGGTGTTGTTACCATCTTTATTTTGACCATTTATTACTTGGGGTAAAGAATGATCGTCCATTATGTGTTTTAATTTTAATGTCTCTGGTGCTAACTTTGAGCAGAACTGACTGTATACTGTTGTCACCAGCTAATTGCATTAAATGTCCCTGAAAATTGGCTCCATTTAGTAAAAGGGGGGAAAGTAGGGTGCTAACACATTTCCCTCCAGTCCTCAAAGCACAAGGCTACCATGATCGACACTGTACTTAGGTGCATGGAGGAGATTTTGACATTTCAGTCATCAGAACAAAGCACCAGGATCCTGATACAGAGAAACTGGGTCCAACAGAGAGAGGCACAGTGACTTAGCCACGTGCTCACAGCACGGTTCTGCACAGTGCGGCTCTGCACAGTGCTCTGCTCCACTCTCTGTCCTACCCTTCTGCAGAGGCAAAATGTTCAGTGTTGGCCAGAAGAGACCACATTCCAGTCTCTCTGAAAGTTACCTACTGTCAGCAGCTCTGGTTTCAGCCACTCAAAGTGTCTCTTTGGCTGTCAAATTATGTTTGAACACACGTTTCAAGATTTCATTTATTATTGTGTGTGTGCGTGTGTGTGTGTGTGTGTGTGTGTGCGCGCGCGTGCGTGCGTGCACGCGCGTGAGTATAAACACCCCCAGAGGACAGAGGCTTCGGATTCCCCTGGAGCTTGAGCTACAGGCAGTGTGAGCTGTACAGCATGAGTTCTGGGAACTGAACAAAAGTCCTCTGCAAGGCAAACTTAAGTCTGCAGGGCAAACTTAAACCATTGAGCCATCTCTCTAGCAATACTGATGAATATCTTGCATATCATCATAGAACCTTCATCTGGTGATGGATGGAGATAGAGACAGAGACCCACACTGGAGCAC
>NC_022032.1:20109026-20133357 GCF_000317375.1 Microtus ochrogaster | reverse complement strand
AGAAGTCACATATGGAGGCAGAGACCTAAAGTCTTATTTTATACTTCAGAGTATCCAATCTTGAGCATGAGGACATCAGCAGTTAAGGTCACTAGACTCTGGGTGCTGACATGGTGTTCTCTTTGATTTCCTCTGCCTCTTCTCCCAAGCAAAATAAATGAAAGGGGAACAGAGAAAATAGCAGGAAAGCAAAGTCTTATCCTACTGAAAGTCCTACAAATCAGTTAGGTGATGATAAAAACCAAACAGGGGTGTGTGTGTGTGTGTGTGTGTGTGTGTGTGTGTGTGTGTGTGTGACTGTCTCTGTCTGTCTGTCTGTTTGTATCCATGCACAGTATATGCAGGAAGCAGAATAGGCAAAGGAAATAGGGTAATACAATAACTACACTTCAATCAAAACCTCTTTGATTTCAGTGCTCCAAAGCTCCTTTCTCCTTTGTGCTCCTAACAGGAAGCCACAGTTCCCGACAGGAAGCTGGCTAGGATTGTCAACAATGGCACGGCTCAGGTATCTTTCTCCTGTGTCCCTTTGTTTTCCACGGTTCTTTCTCTCTGCTCGTTTCTTCACAATGCCCAGCTTAGCTATTCAACCAAGCCAGAGTGGTGGAGCACCTGCTTGGCACAGACGCCGCTCTCTGGTACTGGCAGGGCCAGAGCGGAGGCAATGAAGAGGAGGGATAGGTTTGTAAGAAGTCTAGAGGGTCAGCCTTTTCCGGAACAGGCGGGAGGCAGAGAAAGGGTAAGACGGAGAAAGCAGGGAAGAAACCAGAGGGAGATCTAGAAATCCAAGTTGAGGAAGAAAAGGCTTTTTGTTGTTTATTTTTCTCCTGCTGGAAAACCAAAGGCAGGACTAGAGGAGATGGACGCTGAGCTCTGGGTACTGTTCTGAGGGACCGATTTCCTAAAGCTTTTCCTGAGCCCCGCCCACAGATTCACGCGACCTTCCCCTAAGTGCCTCTCACGCCCAGTAGTTGGGGCCCAGCCCAAACTAGATGACCTTGCCGCACGCCTTGATCTTCGGCTTCTGCTGCTGCCTAACCCAGCGCCTCTTTATTGAACCTTTTACTGTGCAGAGTATTTCCTGAGAGCCGGGAAGAGCCGTCAGCACTTTCTGAACTCCACTCGGTCCAGGCTCACGCCTGGCACCAGCAAACAGCTCACCAGGCTTTTCCTGAGCAAGTAGTAAGTGAAGGGACCCAGCTCTGTGACTGAAGCCGGAGTCTGAGAGGAGTTCTACAACTCGCACATATGGGACACGCAATTCATGATTTCTAGCTAATGTCCAGGGTTGCAGTAAGCGGGATTTTTAAAACTGTAAGAAGTGAAAAAAGAAGAAACAGACTATATAGCTATGAGAAGTTAGGGGTAAGAAGGTTTTCAGTTGATCAAAACATTCTAGCTTGAACACGCTGCTAGTTACACAACCAAAAGCCTTGTCTGAACTTGGAGAATTGCCAGGGCTGGGGGTATAACTCAGGGGTAGAATGTTAAGTTATATACCTAAAAGGAATTGCCTTTGTCCTCTATTTCATTTACTATACAGGACTTGAGAGAAAATGCAGACAAGTAGTTCCATTTAAATTATTAGTGCATCCTGAACACTAGCTACTAGGACAGACAGCTAAGGTTTTTTTTGTCTTCTAGGCTAAAAACTAGATACCCAGTCTATACAACTGCATTGTCATCTCTAAGGCCGGGTCTCCTTCACGGGGCTGTGCTATCCTGAGAAGGGGGCAGGCTTCTCCATCTCCATACTGGTGAGAGCCCTTTGGGAAAGTCCTAACTGTCAAGGGCCATCCCTCCGCAGGAACAGGGAAACGGCAGAGTCCCAGAGTCCGGTAAGTTCTGTGGGTGTGTGTAGACATTGCCACCCACACCTTTCTCTAGGGCACACCTCTAGGTGATAGATAATGAGTAACCTGACTGGAAAATAACAATAAAATCCAACTCTCTGAGTACACCCTCGGAAAGCCTCCCGGCCCTATAAGGAAAGTGCACTGTAATTATGATCCCCATTTTAGATAGAACTGAAAAAAATAATCAAGCATGAAGGTCAGCCAACTAGTCCATGACAGATCTGATGAGCCAAGGTCAGCTTCCCTTGGACTCCAGATTTCAACCCCTCTGTGACGTGGTCCCTCTAAATAAAGGCAGCCCATACAGCTCAAACTGAGTGAGTCTTACTTCCTAGGTCCCTTTTAAGATAAAGGCCTTTCAAATCTCAGCTGGATGGTGATGGCGCACACCTTTAATCCCAACACCTGGGAGGAAGAGGGAGGCGGATCCCTGTGAGTTCGAGGCCAGCCTGGTCTACAGACAGACTCCAAAGCTACACAGAAAAACCCAGTCTTGAAACCCTTCCCCCTCCCCCTCCCAAAAAAATCTCACTTTAATAAACCATTGGGCCCATAAACCAAAGTGAAATATTTTTTTTTCCCCTCCAGCTTCCTGTTTGATGCCAGAAATTCTCAACTGAATCAGCAAGCAAGAAATTCACCAAGCTCATCCAACTCAGCAAGGTCAGGCCCTTATGCAAAGTCACTCTCGGGAACGTAACTTTATCTGAATCTAATTTCTGAGAATCACAACAAGATTATTCATAGCTGGTTACTGATGGACCGGTTTGATGGCTTAAAAGGTTACTCTTTACTTTATTAACAATTGCTGAGTTGATGCCCGGCCCCACCTGAGAAAGTAGCTTGCTCTCGGGCTTCAGGGAAAGTGTTTTAGAGCAGGGCCTAGGGGAAACAGAAAGGCCCTTGAGGGGGACTCGGCCTATCATTTTACAGTTTCAAAAGCTGAAATGCTGAGGTGAGGTGAATGGCCAGAATTACCAGGTAGCTATAGGGCCAAGCAGTGAGGGCACTGCTATGTGTATAAAAACCAGATGACTGACACTTCACTATCAGGAGAAATGTATCCTTAGATTGTTTGAAGATTGAAACTGCTGATACCAGCCCTGCTGACATGGCATACGGGAAAGCACATTTTCTACTCAGATGCATGTTAATTTGATTTTGGAAATATAATAGAATCATCCTCGCTTCCTTCTAAACAGAGGATGACCAACTGTGCATTTCACGTGGTCCTCACAGCTCCACGCAGTCTGTAGGATCGGTATTATCATTTTCATTTTATAGGATATTGTATCTTTCCCTTTTACAGATACTAAAGCACATCCTGTTTCTAATTCACAGATGCACAGAGTCTCAGATTTTAAGGGGTATGAATCAAACTTTGCAAAAGTAGGTCTAGACTCCAAGTCCATGAAGAGTTAATCTGGTGCTCATGTCTGTCAAATATGGCAACCATTCATTTTAATAAAATAATGCCGACACTAGGTTGGGAGAAAATGAGCCATAATAGGGCTAGGAACGGAAAGTCAGGGTTGGGTCCTCGGGTGGCTCAGCTGTCTGGGCTACCTCTGGCCTCAGGTTACTCCTACCTCAACCAGCTGAGACCAGTGCAGGAAGAAGCAAGAGTCTAGCTGCGGCAGAGGGCCCTCTCCAACCTGAGAGCACACAGGGTCACATGCGACTGCACAGAGCAGGGCACACATGGTTTCCCAGGAAACTTCATTAGCGCCAATCAGCATCTCAGAGGCTGACGCTCTGGAAGCAAAAACACGAGCACAATGTGCTGCGCTAGCAGCTGCGCTTAGCAATGGAAGTGGGAGACCTGGTGCTGCTCCTTGGCCCTAAGGACTCCCATCACCCTCCTCTTCAACAGTTCGCCGCATACAGTAAGATCATCCAGGCTACTTCAAGTTCAAACACCGACTGCACACTTACAAGCAGGGACAGGCGATGCCAGGCATGAAGGTGACTCTGATGTGTTTTATGTCGGAGGGAAATGTGACATGGTAATAAGGGCATTTTCAAAAAAATCACTGTGTGACTGAGGGGTGAGCAGGAAGAGGGGAGAGTGGAAGCAGAACCTGGGTGAGAAGAAACATGCTTGGAAATGGTGTCAGAACTAGAAGAAGATGAAGCAGAGGGCAGGAGAATGGAGGGAGGTCCGATAGTTAATGATCAACATGGGGGAGGTGACTAGGAATAGGGGGAGGAGAGAAAATGTCATGGAAATATAACAGCCTTCCTAAGCACAAAAAAAAAAAAAAAAAAACCCTCCATAAGCCCATAGGCTAGAAAAACAAAACAACAGCTAAATTCCACCACCTCTGGGTCCTGGTCAGCAAAAGGTGACTGTCCCACTAGGTGACCCAGCTCTGGGGTCAAAGCTGCCAAAGGAAAAAACACATAGTATCTACTTTGTGCTGATACTTTGGTGGGGGAGCCAAAGCTGCCAAAGAAAAAAACAACATAGTATCTACTCTGTGCTGATACTTTGGTGGGGGAGCAAAGCTGCCAAAGAAAAAAAAACATAGTATCTGCTCTGTTGGATTTTGCGGTCTGCTAAAACAAACAAACAAACAAAAACAAAACACATAAACAAAAAACTATTTAAAACTAAGCTTGCATAGCTCAGTGCTGGAGTGTTCGCCTAGCACACAAGGTCCTAGATTGTCTCCCTGGCAACTCAGAAACAGAAGAAAAGGGAAAGAATCAGCTCCTGAAACTCGAGCTGTGCTTTACAGAAAGCTAATCAACTTGGAAGAAAGTGTCAGACAACAGGCATCCAAGGTGTGTTTTAAAATGAAGATGAAATACATCACTTCCTAGTTGTCCTGTGTCCAGTCACGTTGGTTGCTTTATGTCCGTCAGACTATTGAATGGTGCCCCTTGTTTCTGGTGATCTCTGCCTTAGCCAAGGGTGGAGTTTCCCTTTTATCAAGAAACACAATGGGGCTGTAAAGCAAGGCCTCAGTGAGTCAGAGAGAGGCACCTGCAGGCATCTTGGGCTGGCCTGCAGATCCTTCTCATAGGGCTCAGCAAAAGCTCTGGCACTGCCAAAACAATTTGACACTCTGCTGGCTTCTCCCATGACCTAAACACGTAAGCCACCACACGCCCAACCAAAATTAAACATTAAAGAATAAAAATGTCCCCTTTTAGAGGGGACACAGGTAGGTGTTCTGGATGTTTATTCTGGGACTTTAGCCACTCAGAGCAAAGGAAGCGTAGAAGACACAATTCAGCAAGGATACATTGCTCTCTAATTGGATTGCCTGAAGATGCTACCAGCTGTTATGAAGAGGGTAGCAGGAGCACAGCACAGACCCTATCTGCCTCCGTGTGTGTGTGTGTGTGTGTGTGTGTGTGTGTGTGTCCGTCTGGATGTCTGCCTGCCTGTCTGTTTGTATGGATGCAAATATGCACATACCCACAGAAGCCAAATGATGTCAAAGCCTCTGGAACTTATTACAGGCAGTTGTGAGCTGCCCAACATGGATACTGGGAACCAAACTCAAAATCTAGATGTGTGTGTGTGTGTTTGTGTGTGTATGTGTGTGTTGCTGCCGTGACTTGTGGCAAAAATGAGTCATACATTGTAGACGCTAAACAAGAGTTCATTTGTCAAGGCAACAATACATTTCAGGTTGCACAGTTTCTGCTTATGAGATCAGGATGAAAATGTCCCAGTGGCTAATCTCCATGGAACTCAGTGATTTTCAGTCCAGCTCCCCGGCTAAAGAGCCTCCGGACAGCCTATGCAATGTTATCATGCCAAGTACCCGTTTCAGCTTCCAGTTTTCATATGTCCGTCAACATAGGGTGCAGACGCCTTGCAGCCTGAATACAAAGCTGAAATGAAAGCCGGGCTTCGATGCAAGTCAGTGGGAAGTGGCAAATGCTGTCTTTTGTAAATGAAGCAATTTTCAAGGTAAAGAGAAGGAGAGAGGAGCTCAGAAGTCACTGCAGCCATGGGTGCAGATCTCTGTTGCTTGGCTCCATCCACAAGCCTCAAAGACCAAGGTGGTTAATCCATGGAGGGCTATAGGCAAAAGCTCCTTGGGGTTTAAAGTCTGAGACAATAACACGGTAAACACCAGCACTAATCCACCTATTGAAATATGCGAAGGCTTTAGTTCATCTCAGTGTGACTTAGTTTGTAAGAGCAACCAGCTGAACAGGAAGATATCTTCAGACGCATTTTGCTACTATTCATTATTAATGTGCTATTATGTCTATTAACTATTAACTATTAACTTCCTGGTCACTGTTCAGACCAGGAAGGGAATCGTTAATCCAGTGGGGTGATGGCCTCAGGAAATCGGAGCAGCATCTTTGTCCCAGAAGAGAGTAATGACTCAACCTTCTATCAGCTCTGAGCTGCACCAGCCGTGCAAAAGGGCAAAGAATGATCAGAAAACTGACACACACTGCAGACTCCACCAAAACAGAAATTTAAAAAAAAAAAAAAAAGAGGAAGGTAGAGTGGAGGACACATTGCTAAGTGAAGTAACTCAGGCACAGAAAAACAGTGCTGCTTGGCCCCAGGCCGTGAGTTGAAAGAAATTCAGTGTCATTAGAAGCAGAGACAGAGGTCATCACTGGAGGCTCTGGTGGGAAGGAAGGGGAAGGGAAGCTGCTGGTCCAAGGGCATGGGGCATTTGTCTGGAGTTGAGGACCAAGTTTAGAGCTCTTTAGAACTGCCTGCTGTCAGCGATAGTAACACTGTACTGTACTGTGTGCTTCCAAATGACTGGAAGAACTGATGTTAAAAAAAAGAAAAAAGACCCAGTACCGCAAAATAAAATGTCAAGGAGGTGGCAGATGGTTTTATTACCATGATGAATTAATTGTCCGACACATCGATCTCAGCATCATATTGCGCGCTCGCTCGCTCTCTCTCTCTCTCTCTCTCTCTCTCTCTCTCTCTCTATATATATATATATATATATATATATATACACTCATAATTATTACCTGTCAATCAAAAGTAACTGAATAGAATTAATGACAGTCGTGGAAAACCCTGGTACAACCATAGCTTCGGTTTGGTGGATCACTTGGGGATGACTTCATTTATTAATAAAGGGAAACTCCGGAGCCACCCGACACATTCAAAATGAGCTAAATCTTAGCAAACTGTGCCTGGAGTTTGGCAGGGGGAGATTTCTTTTAAGGATTCTGAGTCATACATACATTCTCCAGGCCTGCCTGCTAAGAAAGCTAAGTGGTACCCCAGGCAAAAGAGACAGGAAAGAAGACACTTCCACAGGGGCAGGAGGCAGGAAAGAGGGGATACCTCCAAAATAATCAGGGGGATGATGGATACTGAGAGCCTCTGGCTGTAGCCTCCTGTCAGTCAGCGTTTCACAGAGAATCCAGACAGAAAGCTGGAGGTAACAAGTCAAGAGGCTTGTTACCACTTTGTTAGTTCTTTCAAGTGCTTGGTAGCATCAGAATCCCAGACTGGAGCAAAGGTTTATGGACCGAAAGGTATCCCTGGGCCGTGAAGTCTCAGCTCTGGATTCTGAATGCCAATTCAAGCCAAGTGCACTGCAGCTTCTAGTCTATAAGGCATCTCCAGGGTCCATTCCTTACAGGGTCTCGGCAGGATGTCACTGTGATGTCATTCATAACTCTTCACCCACTTGCCTGGAACCCTGAAGGAGTAATGCTTGCTTTGGGACCCTTTCCTGTCCATATTATGCTGCAGTGTAAAAAAAAATAGATTTTTTTAAAAAATGTATATGCATATATGTATGTATGTGCATGTTTATGTCTCTGTGTGCGTGTCTGTCTGTATGTCTATGCACATGGGCACATGTTTGCAGGTACCCACAGAGGCCAGAAGACAACGTCAGATTCCCCGAAACTGGAGTTACAGGCAGTTGTGAACTGCCCAACACTGGTAGTGGGAGCTAAACTTGATCCTTTGGGAGAGCAGTAAGCACTCTTAACTGGTGAGTCAACTTTCCAGCCCCCAATCCCAGTTTTAAACATCCCCCAATATTTTGAATAAAACCCAACTTTCTTACCATGATCTACAAAGTCCTTATGATATTTTCTGCCTACTTGTATTAGTCAGCGTCTCCTAGAGGAACAGACCTGACAGAATAAATATATATATATGCTAGATATGTTAAGATATATATATATATATATATATATATTAGCATATATATTAGATTTACAGACTATGGTCCAGTTAGTCAAACTCTACCATCAGCAAGTCCAAGACTGCAGTAGTTACTCAGTCCATGAAGTGGGCTACCTCAGCTGATCATCAGCCTGAAGAAGTAAGCTCTAATGCCAGTGAAGGAATGGCCTTGCCAGCAAGAGTGAGGTCAAGCAGGCAAAGAACAAGAACCTTCCTTCTTCCATGGCCTTTATATAGGCTGCCAGCATAAGGTGTGGCCCAGACTAAAGGTGGATTGTCCCACCTCGAGAGAGCTAGATTAAAAGTGGGTCTTCCTACATCAAATAATTTAATTGAGAAAAAAAACCATCACAGGTGTACCCAGCCACTTGGGTTTTTAGTTAATTTTAGATTTAGTCAAGTTGACAACCAAGAACTGGTTGTCCGTCACATGTCCACCCCTTGTCAACTTGACACACAGTTGTATCTTCTATGTCATAGTTAACTTTCAATGACAGCAATAACCACATCATAATTATGCCTAACATGATACGACTATCATACATACAATCAGAAATGCATTATATATTTAACCAGGTCATAATAATGTTTACATGATATGACTAGCCCTCATACAACTACAAACACAGGTCCTAAAAAGACTTGGGGAGGGGAAGAATATGAACAGAATACATTTAAATTTAAAAATCATTTTAAATAATGAAAAAGGAATTTGATTAAGAAGAGATAAAGAAAAATATAGTATTGTTTTTTAAATAAAATGGTAAGTATTACTGAAAGTGATTAGCTGTGGGCTAAAATGTATTAAAATATTTTCTAAAAAAATTTTTGAATAGGTACCTTGATGGACATTTTTTGGAAACTTAAACATGATAACCACTGATATTTTCTTATTGCTGTTAAATTAGGTGATAAAAGAATCAAGAAAGGAAAACCAAAATATTTGTACAAACACTTTCTTAACACAATATGACAAAAATATTCATGTCAATTATAATTCTCATTTCTGCAACTGATCACTTAGCCTTAGTTTGTATTTATACCTATCTTCCTCTACTATCCTTTCTTGGTCACGTGGCCTTAGCTGGTATGCATAACCACCTCTGTCTACTATCCATTCTGTACTTCCTCCACCCTTGGCACGAAGGGTCTGTGCCCTTTTCATCCTGTCTGGATTAGATTGTTGTAGCTTCCCCTGGACTTTAATCACAGAACATAGTGGTACCAGGAGATGCCCTAAAGGATCTCCCACACTCCAGACATAATCTTTCTTAGCTCCATTGTGGAGCTAAGTCTAATTTCCCCTTGCTAATCTGGATCAATCACGTCTCCTAACATTGTTATTCCTTTCTTAGCCTTGGCTTAAGGGCATCAGAAGCCTAAGTAGGCAGAGGGAAGTCTGAGCTTCTTGTTCAATGGAATGTTTGTTATGGCGCCTGGCATGAGCGCTTTCGCCTCTGCAACCCAAACTTCTGGGCCAGCAGAACTTAAGGTCATGGGAACAGGAATCAAATCGTTCCCTTGTGGGTCACTAAGGGTGGTATTGAGTGAAACTATTCCCTTTTCCACCCCTAATTCTTGGGCCCATAGATCCCGGCTATGGGAGAAATGGTACCATACACTGGACACTGATTCAGAGCATACGTTGCCTCCTGCAGAACCCTGCCCCAGCCTTCCATGCTGCTGCCACATAGTGCTGTAGCTGTGGCTTCGAAAAGGCTACTCAATCTTTCTGTCATGGCAGCTGTTTCCAGACGGTGGGAAACATGGTAAGACCATTGGATCCCATGATGGTGGGTGCACTGTCATGCTACTCTGGCTGTGACGTGAGTTCCTTGGTCAGTGGCAATCCTGTGTGGAATACCATGATAATGAAAAGGCTTTCTGTAAGTCCCTGGATGGTGGTTTTGGCAGAAGCATTATGCGCAGAAAAGGCAAATCCATAACCAAAGTTCTACTCCAGTAAGGATGAAGTGTTGTCTCTTCCATGGAGGAAGTGGTCCAGAGTAGCCAACCTGCCACCAGCTCACAGACTGATCACCTCAGGGAACAATGTCATATCTGCAGCTGCTCAGTGTTGGTCTCTGCAGTTGGCATATCTGGCTGACACTCAGCAGCAGCTGTAGCCAGGTCAGTGTTGGTGAGCGGAAGTCCATGTTGTTGAGCCCATGTATAAGTTCCATATCTGTTACGGTGGCCGCATTGCTCGTGGGCAATGACAGGGAGGGCTGTGAAAAGAGGCTGACTGTCCACAGAATGCGTCCTCCTATGAACTTGGTTCCTGAAATCCTCCACTGCAAAAGTGGCTTTCTGAGGAGCACTGACGTGGGACACGAGACTCTTCACGTCCTTCATTCGTCTGGAGAGATCTAGCTTCATACTTCTTCCCTGAATGCCTTCCTCCCCAATTTTCCAACCATCCAGCAAATTCATTGGCTACAGCCCATGAACTCGTGAACAACTGAACATCTAGCCATTTCTCCTTTCAAACACAATGTATGAACACGTGAACTGACCAGTGTTCTCCCCCAGTGAAGGTATCCCTTCACCAGTGTTTTTCAGGCTTGTCCGACCCTGTCCCAGGCATGCTGCAGCTGTCCAGTTCTGAGTGGTGTCTGCATAAAGTGCAGAACCATCAGTAAACCAGGCCCCAGCTTGCTTGTTTTCCTCACTCAGCTAATCACAGGGCATATCCCATGAAGCTATAGGTGCAGGCTTGGGAGCAGCTGACATTGTAACAGGAGTGGAAACCATAGGCATTTGAGCACCTTCTTAATGGAACTTGCTTGTATTCCCAGGACCTGCCTGGGCCAGATCACATGTATACTGCTTCCATTTGATAACGGATTTCAGCTGTGTCCATCTTACTTTACGACTTGTTGGGTCAGGTAACACCCAGCTCATGACGGACAGTCGGCTTGCATGGTAACTCCGTAGCCCACTGTCAAACATTCAGTTTTCACTAAGGTCTAACAGCAGGCTAAGAGCTGTCTCTCGGAGGGGGAATAGTTGTCCACATATGATGGAAGAGCCCTGCCTCGGAAGGCTCCAAACAGCATCCCTGTCTGCCACTGACACCTCAAGTATCATCAGGACTGCTCTTATCTTATGGTTCAAGTGGTAGAGCAGTCCGCATAGCAGCCTGCGCCTGCTGAAGAGCCTTCTCCTGTCCAGGCTCCACACAAAGTTAGCAGCTTTCTAAGCCACGTGGAATAGGGGCAGAAGTAACACACCCATGTGAGGAATAGGCTGTCTCCAGAATCCAAACAGGCCCACTAAATACGCTTCTTTCTTTGTGGTGGTGGTGGGAGGGGCAAATGCAATAACATCCTTCACCTAAGAAGGAATATCTTTGCATGCCCCACACCACTGGACTCCTAAAAATTTCACTGAGGTAGAAGGCCCTTGAGTTTTTGGTTGGATTTATTTCTCATCCTCTGATGTGCATGAATTACCACGTCCAAAGTGCTTGCTACCTCTTGCTCATGAGGTACAATCAGCATATCACCAATATTGTGAACCAATGTGGCATTATTTTGGAGAAGACACATGATCAAGATCTCTTTAAACAAAGGTTCTGATGCCGGGCTGGAGAGGGAATACATTCTTGTGGTAAAACTGGAAGAGTGTGCTGCTGGCCTTGCCAACTGAAAGCAAATTGTCTCTTGTGATCCTATGGACCAGTACTAAGAAAAAGCCATTTGTCAGATTCCCTAGCTGCACACCACATACCAGGAGATGTGTTAATCTGCTCAAGTAAGGACACCACATCTGGAGCAGCAGCTGCAATCGGAGTCACTACTTGATTGAGTTTTTGATAGCTGTCATTCTCTACGATCCATGTGTCTTCTGCACTGGCCAGACAGGAGAGTTAAAGGGAGATGCGGTGGGGACCTGCACCCCTGCCTCTTGCAAGTCCTTGATGGTGGCACTAATTACTTCAGCTCCTCCTGGAATGCAATACTGTCTTTGACTGTTTTCCCTGGCTGAGGCTTCCATTTAGCCTTTCCAACCATAATAGCCCTTGATTCACAGGTCAGGGAACCAATACGAGAATTCTGCCAACTCCTAAGTATATCTATACCAATTATACATTGTGAAACCAGGGAACTGACTACCGGATGAATTGGGGGCGGGGCTGCGCCTACTGTGAGCTATATTTTGGCCAGAACTCCATCAATCATCCGCCCTCTATGAGCCCCAACTTTAACTGGAGGGCCAGAACATTTCTTGGGAGCTCCCAGAATCAGCCTCAATTCTGAGCTGGTATCCAATAGACCCTGAAAAGTGTGATTGCTTCCTTTCCCCCAGCAAACAGTAATCCTTGTAAAAGGCCGTAGGTTCCTCTGGGGGATGACTGGAGAAAGGCTAACGGTAAAACTTTTATGTTTTTGATCAAGGTCCTTCCTCTGGAGAACCTGACTGTCCCTTCTTTCAAGGGGACCTGCGTCTGCAAACTGACTCAAGTCTGGAAATTGCTTCATAAGCTGAGATTCTCTTTTGACACGATCTAATGTCACCTATCTTTCATCTGTTTGCAAATTTTTTCACTCATACAGCTCAAACAAGATGCAGTAGGCACTGGAAACACCAATTTGACTAGCCAGCACCAAAGGTCCATATAAGTCATGCCGCCATAAGAGTCATTTTACCTGTGCTGACCATTACTGGCTAGGCTGCTGTCAACATTGCTTTGTCTAGGCTGCTCATTACGATAACAACAACCACCACGTCTTTGGCAAGTACTGTCACCTGGCACTTGTTGCTTCCAGGCCCAATTAAACCCACTGCACTTAATCCATCCAACTGAGCAGAGCATCTCCAACCCTAAGCAAGAGAAAGGGGAACAGAGCTCCTCAAACGTGCTGGTACCCCCTCACCATTTTGCTGTCTGACAGGATTGGCGAAGGGGGCGCGTCTTCTGGGTCTTCCCATTATTCAGGGTTAGATTTTACACGGAGCACCCACCCTCTCTAGCGCTGCTTCTTCCCTAGTCCTTAAAATCCCTTCATCAGCTAAGCCAAGGGATATCGGGCCTCTCCCATCCCTCTTCGGTCTTCTTTTGATAAATGCTTCAGTCGACCACTCAAACTTTCAACAACATTTGTAACTGAGCGAGCATCCATACTAAAGACAAAACCTTCACTTTGTGGGTTCAGATCAGTAAACACAGTGTGATCCAGTCTTACCCTCCTTCTACCATTACCCCATACCCTTAAAATCCATTCATTCAATTCTTAGATATTCTATGTGGTGCACCTCCTTGTGGCCTACACTTCCTACATCTTCTCTAGGGGCCTGCTTTGCCTTAAGTCTGGTTATAGGTCTAGAAGCAACACTGGTGGGCCCTGGTGGACATCGGCATTGTCTTGCCTGTCATCTCCTTCAGTGACAGTCACTGCTGGTTTAGCAGACAAGGAAGGATCAAAGGTGAAAAAGGCAATATTTCAGGGGCTGGGCATATGAGTACATCGTCGGCTGAGGGTGGAGAAACTCCTTCCTAAGATAAGCCCTTGAGAATTTGAGGGTTCAAAGTTCTCAGCTTCCATAGGGGCCTCCCACACATCTCCACCCCTAGTTACAGATCCCATTCTTCACCAATTAATGCCCTTACTTTAACTACCAACACCCTCCAGCTTGACTCCTTCCAAAACTGTGGCTGGAATTTTCACTGTTAATTCAGCCAACCTTATAATGAGGGCTTTGGTTTGACTTTGCACAACTTGCACTCCATGGCTACGAGAAAGATTCTCTTCGGGGGACACTTAGAGGCCTTTAGGTTGTTTGTGTGCACTCGGGGCTGGTCAGTTTTATCACCAAGTTCATTGTTGCCTTTCACTGTATCCCAAGATGCTGGAAGTTGGTTAGCTGGATCATGGGTCTCGTTCTTTCCCTTTGTCAGTTTATCCAGAGATGCCAAGAGCTAAGCATCATCGACTTCCTTATTTTTCCACGAACTGTCAAAAGTTTTATATACACAGTCACCAAATCTGTTGCTTCTCACAGCTGGTGAATCAAGATGATTCAATGCATGTTTCTCCTGAAGTTTGTAAAATACTTTGCACCATGAGCTTTTGCTATTCTCCAAGCTTCTCGGAGAGGTTTCACTAACTGTAGCGTTGGAAAATTGGAAAACCTATTCCAGATACTTAAAAATTTCATTCTTATATATCTGTTATTCTGGAACCACTTCTGGCATCAAAATTTGTATTAGTCAGAGCTCTCCAGAGGAACAGAACCAATAGAATGAATTTATGGCTGATAGGTTGTGGTTCAGCTAGTCCAACAACGGCTGTCTACGAATGGAAAGTCCAAGAATCCAGTAGCTGTTCAGTCCATGAGGCTGGATGTCTGAGCTGGTCTTCAACATATGCCAGAATCCTGATTGAAGCAGGCTCTTATACCAGTGGAGGAATGGACTGGCCAGTGAGAACGAGGCAAACAGGCAAAACAGAAAAAGCTTCCTTCTTCCATGCCCTTTATGTAGGCTGCCAGAAGGTGTGTCCCAGATTGAAGGTGGCTTGCCCACCTCTAAAGATATGGATTAAAGCAGTGTGTGTGTGTGTGTGTGTGTGTGTGTGTGTGTGTGTGTGTGTGTGTTCAAGCTGACAACCAGGAATAGCATCGCACTTCCTCTCCCTCTGAGGGGACCTCCTGACCCGTCACCGTCACCACGCTTCCGTGCTTTGCAGCCTGGCCTGTTCTCTATTCCTTCAGATGTTCTCTGCCCAGGGCCTCTGTCAACATCACCTCTGACTCCACGTGTCACCTGCTGCTCCTCACACACCCGCTACAGGGGAATGTCGCCCTTCTGAAGACACCCACCGCGACCAACATGTAAATCTGGTTTCTAGGTTGTTCCCAAGCACCTCTGTTTTCTTCCTTTTTGCTATGCTTGCCCGTGGCTTTGTCTGTTTACTGTGTCCCCACAAAATTGGGAATAGCTGAGCTTGTCCCCTGTTTACTTTCTGCCCACAGAACTGTATCTGGATGGTAGAGAACGCACAGTGAATCTGTAGGGCCAGCCAGTTCTTTGACAGAAAGTTTCTGTGCCTCAGTTTCTTGGCCAGTAAAATGGGTGCTCCCTCGAGGCAGGTGTCACAAGGAGGAAGCTGTGAGGACCCACAGGACGACCTTTCCTCTCCTTGGTTCCCAAGTTAAATAAACGACATTTCTGTCCCTGTGACTGAACAGTGATTGATGAGGAGCCACCGGCCATCAGCCACAAGGGAGGAAGCACTTCAAACCTGGCTTTCTTTTCTTGGTTCTGACTCGTCTACGAATCTTCATCTCGTCTTTGAAGCCCTGACCTCGAGGGACTAGAACTTGGAATTGGACATGTTCCAAGACTTCCTCTTACTATGTCATTTTGAGATTACTGTTTTGCAAATTTTAGACCTTGGAGGCTGCTTGGGAGTATAGAAATAAGATGTCAAAACAGTTTACCTATGATGTTCACCGTACTATCCACTTCATTTTTTATAGCTGAAGTCAGGACCGCATACTCAGGAGAAAGGTCACTTACTCCATTACTAAGCCCCAAAGATGACTCAACTGGTTCTTGCTAGGAAGAAGAAAAGAAAAAAGAATTGAGAACACTTCCTTTCCCTCCCATTTCTTAGCTTCCATTGTTCCCCTGTCTAATTTGTTGAATCCTGGGGTTTGTCATTCACGCCATGTCCCAAATGCATCCCCTGCCTCTCTAAATTAGCCTGACATTAAAGACGCTAGCTATTCGGTTTTTTTCATTTTCCTTCAAGGAAATGCTCTCAGAACATCTGGCTTGCCTTCAGGAAATACCTGCAGCTGCACAGGATAGCTCTGTGGCTGAGCAGAGTGGCAGCTCTCTCGTGCGAGCCCTGGCCTGCGTGGGACCCAAGTCTCCCTCCTCTGAGGGAGGATGCGGAGGAACCAACTCCCGGATTCTCCTGGAGGGAGAAGCCATTTCCCTGCTTTTGCAATCACTTTTTAGGACAAACTCTGCCTCCGTGGTTAGCCAGTGACAGGAGCCCAGAGGAAGGTGGTCAGCATCCAGGGACACTCCGTGGTGGGGTACAGCCACTCAAGCACCCTGCACTGATGATCTGATATTAGGGCCACAACTTCAGCTGAAGCCTCCTCTCACCAGCTCATCACCAGAAAGGCAGCCAACCCCACCTCCACAGCGTCACATAAATGTCCTTCCTGTGCCTAAAATGCCCACCCAGTCCAAAAAGCTACATCGTGACACTGGCGAAAGCAGAAGACATTCTTTCCCTGTTCGAACTCTGCATTTCTTCTTCATTCACGTGTATCTGAACTTCCCCTCCGTGAGACTATCAGCCAATCAAGGAAAATCAGCCCTTGTGACTCTCAGACCTTCGATGAGAATACTTCCCTCCAATAGGACCACATTTGTTTCAATGATAGCAATAAGCCCCCTGCCCCAAAAGCCACATAAGACAACTCCTGAGGAATCCAAAACAGAAGGAGAGGCTGGAGGAAGAGAATGAGGGCAGGGCTGCAAGCAGAGGAGGATTGTGGGAGTGGCGACATCGGGAGTACTTGGCATTCTAAGGCCTATGAGCCATTCTTAGCAATTGGTCACACTGGGAATCGAGATCAAATTCCATACAGTCTCCATGATCCTCTGGCAAACTCCCATGACTATTACGATTTGAAATGTTTCACCTTGATGTTCAACTCAGCGTGAGAAAAACAAAACAAAACAAACGCGCTGTAGTAGGGTTTACCAGCTCTGCCAAAGGCCAAATATCCAGAAAGACCCAGAGCAGGTCCACTGAGCGGGAATTTCAGTCCTCTCTCCCTCAGCACCTTGTATTCCTCCTTGTTAATACGTCCCAACAAAGGGCTTGACCTGCTGGGGAGGGTGGGAAGGGCCTTTCCAGTTTTCCTTCCTTTATAGTCAAACATCTGAGCAAGGGTCTGCCTCTGCTAACTCCGCCTCCTCATGCGCATCCTTGAAAAGGCCTACCTACAGTCCTATCTCACCTCCGTCAGCAGAATGAAGCCCCCAGAGGACATGCTAACAAGAGGAGCAGGAGTCAGACCAAGCCTGGATCCTTGGCTTCTCACTAGTCTGCGGGCTGAATTTAACCCTGCAATCCCTTCTGAAAGCATTGCAAACATCTGTGTGCTGAGAACAGTAATGAGTCCCACACCACAGAGTGAGGTGAAGTTGAAATGAGATGAACAGAGACAGGCATTTTTTTATAGAATAACCCTCGCTACCACTGAAGGTCACCAACAGAACTTATTCCCAAATCCATGGGCCCTTTCTCAAGTCCTTTCCCTTCAGCTTCATCCTCTGGTACCAAAAAGGGAGGACACTGTCCCCCTTTTTGTTATTTATTTATTTGTTCGCCTGTTCGCTTGCTTGTTTATTGATTTATTTTTGAGACAGGGCTTCTCTGTATAGCTCTGGATGTCCTGGAGCTCCCTCTGTACACCAAGCTGACCTTGAACTCACAGAGATTCACCTGCTTCTGCCTCCTGAGTGTTGGTTTTAAACACTGCACACATGCCTCCTTCTCAAGATCCTGAATCCTGTGACACGGCTGTGGGGTGCGCCTCCCCACGGCACTATCCTTTCTCCGTAGCTCTCTCAATGGCCCCTACTCCATTTTCTCCTCCCCAATAATGTTCCAGATCCTTTTATGCCTCTTCATTTCCTCAATTCCTCCCCAAGGAACCAAGTACGGGTCTCTGAAGAAAGGACAGGAAGAACTGCTTCTGTACGATCTTCTTTTGTTTCCTTAAAAAAGAGATTATTCTATTTGTAGATTTCATATCAAAGTAATAAAACAGTCAGGTTTGCATTATTCAAAAACTGAATTATTCTGACTTTGCAACAGGGACCCCTAAGTGTTTCGCATGATCTACAGTTTAACGGGTGGCAAGTGAGACTTTTGTCACTTCTTGTGAGAGAAAATTATGACTCACTAAATTAATTGTCCCATTTGGCCTGGTGAGATGCAGGAGCTAAGGCTTTGCCTGCACAGGACGTTCAAAGGCAAAGACAGCCGCCGCCTTCTGCAATCATCCCGATGGAGACCAAGATGGATCAGAGTGGAACAGAGATGGATTGGGGTGAAACAGAGACAGACCGGGATGAACCCCTGCTCCTCTCTGCCTACCTGGTGTCCTGCCCAAGGCAGAACTTTCAGCCATTGGCTACTGAGAGGCTATCTGGAACTTGCCTTACTCCTCCTTTCACCACTCCGGGCAAACTCTCATTGATTCTGTCACTCCAGAGGGACAAGATGGTGACATGCACACAGCACAGTGGGCTGTTCAGCTCCCTGGCAAGTGGAACAAATGATCCCAAGAGCGACGTTTCTTCAAGAACTCAGTCAAAAGTTTTGAAACCATTAGAGATGAGGATATCAGAAGCTGAACTGGGCCCACAAGACGGCTCGGCAGATACAGGCATTGGCTGCCGAGCCTGAGGACCTGAGTTCAGACCTATGTGGTAGGAGAGACACGCTTCCCTAGCTTGTTCTCTGACCTCTGCTGAGCACCGTGCACATGTGGGCATGCGCATGCGCACAGATGCATAAATAATAAATAGCGTGATACAAACATGTTTTAAACAACCTAAATTACATTATAAACCCAAGGATTCCAAACTGTGAAAAGAGGTGATGGTCTTCTATGAGCATGTACAGAAACAGTGTAAGTGATGGGTGGCCTGTCCTGGTCACCTCTAAAGGCCCCTTCTGCCTGGTCTCAACCATACCTCACTGTAGCCCAGGGAGTGCTGAGTCTCCTGTTAGACAGCGGCTCTTGTACAAATCAACGCCTGTAGCTACCTTGGTTTCTAAGTCTCTCGCTTCACGCCAGCAAAACCAACCAAACAAACCGTGCTCGGGCAGATTCCCTCCATGGTGCATTGGCCCTGCCAAATCTCTAAGCTCAAAGATATCTTCTGAAATTACAGAACCTAAGGCCTTGTGCAGATATTAATGGATTTTTAAGCGAAAGGAAACTGGCGTAATGGAGAGCTTTCCATCCTTACAACTGTGAAACCTTCCACTTCGGTTGATCTCCCGCTTGGCTTGCTAGATGGACTTGGAGTGGACCTCAGATAAAGTAGCAGATGCCTGAAGTATCTTACTCCTCCCTCTGCTCCAAGCCACTTCTGCCTCCCCACTGTGCTTTGTCTAGATCTACCCTTCCAGGGCCCAATGGAATGGCCATAAGAATAGTTCCCACCCTAACGCACCTCCTATCCCAAAATTAAACATCAAATCCAGGACATCAAATCTAAGGGCATCTTAGGGATCTGCTAACGAAAGGTCCAGGCTGAACTTCATAATGAAGGCAGGGAACCGAGCCTGGGAGGGCGCAGAGGCTCCCAGCATCACAGAGAACAAAATCTGTTGGAGGCCTCTGGTCCACCTTCATCTTTCCTTCCTTCTCACGCCGGTTCCCTTTTGACCTCTGCCCTTGGCACACCCTTCACATCCTCTTCTTTCCTGTCCTCTCAGAGAATTCCTGTCTTAGAGAAGGACTGCTCTCAAGGCTTCCAGTGTTGTTCTGGAGTAAATGTTCGCAGCTCTGAACCTCAGTCACCTGGTGCTTGCTCGCCTGCGCTCTCTCTCACTTCACCCACAAACAAGCTCCAGGCCTAGAATTCCCTCCCTGTAGCCTCCTCTCTAATCCACTCCTGTCTTTACTGGTCATACCCGGAAGAAACGTCTCCTCCTCTCCACCTCATTGGTCACCACCTCTGTCTATACTTGCTAGAGTTTGTCATTCTCTTCCTCCTACCACGAGCAGCCATTAAATATAAACTCCACTGGGTTCCAAAACTTTGCCCAAGTAGTTTAACTTTATTTCCTGAAGTTATCCATAGACGTGTGAACAAGAATCTCTGGTTTATTGTGTCTGGAGAGACTGACCCATTGAATAACTTCAGTAATATAAGGAGATTGGAATGTTGCTGGTCCAGGGCCAATTAACCTGCCACGAGCTAGCTTTAGCCTCCACAATAGGCATCCTTGACTCCTCTGTGTCAGAACCAACATCACGTGACTAGTCAATACAAGCTTTAAAAAATATATTAACATAGCAGTCTACTACTGTGCACCAACTCTAAACTAAGAACGCCATCCAGGGCCCGGGGAGATGGCTCAGTGGTTAAGAACTGGTCTTTTAGAGAACCCGGGTTCAATTTCCAGCACCCACATGGCAGCTCACAACTGTCTGTAACTCCAGTTCCAGGGTATCCAACACCCTCATATGGACATACATGCAGGCAAAACCATGAATGCACATGAAATAAAAATAAACGATTAAAAAGAATGCCATCAGATAAAAGGCCTATGGAAAAGCTCCCCCATCTCTCTGTAAGTGTCTCTCTGTGATGAACCCTTCAGTGTATTTTAAACTTGACTTGTGATTTTCTTGATTCTGTAAGTCTATAAATCTTCATGGAACTGCTTCCACGTTGGAACATGGAATTTGGAGTGACCTAAATCTATGTTCCAGAGCCATGGTCACTCATATTCAGCTCTAGATAAAGCTATCTAGAAGAAAGCTATCGTTGCAGGGTGCATAGAGGCAATGTGGCTCACCAGTAAGGGAAGGGGTGGAGCAGAGATGTTCCCAGCCTGCTCCATCCTCCGAGCCTGCTTTATCCAGAGCAGCTCTGGTGTTTCTGAGTGGACCGCTGACACAGATTCTCTTGTAATCACAGTTTCAAACCTGAAGAGCTTTCCCAAGCAAGGAAGAGGCTGCTGCAGGAACAGCTCCCTCAGGCAGCCACTCAACTATCAAACTGGGACCGCACAGTCTGAAGCCAACTCTGGTCTCAGATGCAGTAAATAGTCCTATGAGGAAGTTCTGCGGAACTGGTATCTACCTTTCTGTGACTTCTACCCACAAGTCTGCACTCAGAACTAACATAAACCAGTGACTTTCACCAAGTGACGTTAGGCCCCTGTCTGTCTATTCTGTTTCCATAGAAATGCTGATGTTTTGATCTGGAAATACTTGTATTTTCCTCAGCAAACAACCTTCGAGGGCAGGAAGCACCCATTCTGCCTTACATGTGTGTCTTTATTTCCCACTGTTTCCACACAAAAACGGCTCAAATTAAGCCCTTTCCATATTCACTCAGAGAAAACCAAATAACTCTAACCTCCAGACCTTCATTCACGGAAGGTCCTGCGACTAGGGAATGAGGACCATCTGGTCTGGTTACGGTCTGGCTCAGGTTCTGCGGTTTCCAGAAGGCTGCAGCACAAACTCACTGACTCCATGAAGCTATGACATCTTGGGAAAATGGCTCATCCCTGTGCCTGTGCTTCCTTGACAAGGATAAGGGAGAAAAATCTGACCATCGCAGGAAGAGCTGAAAAAGGTAACAAAATCATCTAGAAAAACTAAAAACCGACAACATCTGCCGCTCTACCCACTTCTGGCCTTACTGTTCTTGGTGTTGCCTCTATCCCACAAAGCAATCTGTTCCCTGATATTTTTTGAAACACAGACATTCGCTGTCTAGGACTGCTCACTGATGTTTCTCGTATTCTAACTTTCGTCGGTAGGCAGATAGGTAGGCCAAGTTTATTCCCGTGACACATGGCTCACCAAGCACAGGACACACTCTCAGACTGAGAGTGGTGGCAATGAAGGTGTCTCAAATAGACGACCTTACAAAATGCAACCGAAGCCCAGGAGAGGATGGGTCGGTGGTGGGCAGGACCAGACTGTGACCAGGACTGTGAAGATGTACATGCTCTCGGCCCCCATCTGAACTTTAATTGCCTTTCAGTACCCTGAAGATGGACTTTGAGGGGTTCACTGGATCTTTCTGTTCTTCTTCCCAATGTGGCCATATGTAAAAACAAGCAAACAAACAAAACCCCTCCATTTCCTGATTCCTGCTATTTGGGCCTTTTAATTGGTTTATTGAGGATAGGTGGCCAAACATGGCTTAGAGAAACAGGCTGTGACCCCAAAGTCTGATATGATAAGGTTGTCTAATGAATTATTAGGACTGTGTGAAATCTCATTGGGAGACAAGTTTTCCCCTTGGATGGGGCCTTTTCCTTCTTTCAGCATGAGATTTCTGGGAGACTTCCCATTTCTTAGGGGTTTAACAGAGTTTTAGGGTCTAACAGCCTCTTTGGAATAGCAGAATATTGTCACCTCTGCCAGGCCAGCTACATGCCACAGGTTTGCTTTAATTCCTCAATCTGGGGGTGTCTGTGCCCGAATGAAGAACAGAATGTGGACAGGGATGAAGGGTACAACATATTTAGTGTCATGTATTCATATGACCTATGACTACACATGCCATAGACACATAGGTATGTATCCATAAGAAGCATTTTTTCCCTAACACTTTGGCTTCGGAAAGAACAGGCACAAGCAACTTTATCTTACTTTGAGAAGGGCTTAGCATCCTCCTGCTTCTGCTTTGTAAATACAGAATGACAAGAAAATACTATCCTGCCTAGCGTGACCCTGTTTGAACCCTGAAGGTCTCCCTTTATCTCCACTTCCACTACATGACCAGGAATCCTGGAGATATTGTTTTGTGGGGGCAACAATGAGCAGACAGTGGACATGTCTGCGGCCCAGGGGAAAACTTCAAGCACCTGGCTAGCGAGCCCTAAATAAATTAAAACTTGAGCTTGCACTGAAGCTTGGGAAGCACTCGCTTCAACCACTGTAAGAAGCTGCAGTTCTAGGAACTTATGAACAATTTTCTCAGTAGGCGACTAGCTGGGCTAGCCACTCACACATCTGCATACGACTGAAGACTTCTGCATAGGTATTTTCTTAGTTTTGTTGTTGTTTTGTCAGGGATTGTTTGACTTTTTGAGACAGGATCTCGTGTAGCACAGGCTGGCCTCAAGCTTGCTATGTGGCTGAGGCTTACCTAAAAATTCCTGGTCGTACTTTCACCTCCCCTGTTCAGGGAGTATAGGCATGTGCCACCAACCTGGCTCAGTTTATATATTTTGATTTGCAACAAAAAAAGAGTCAACTATTAATAATTTACTAAAGAAAAGCTTCTGACTATATGATCCCAGAGCAATCCTGGAATTAACTTCACGAACATTCTGCAGGTACCCTAAGTCAAGCAATGTCTTTAGCAACTATGAACCCCAGAATTGAAGAAGCCCGATTCATGTTCTACCTTAACACCCGCAAGACATGCAAAAAAAAAAGTCTACATCCAAAGGTTAGGCCACACTGTGTGATTCATCAGCCTTCTGCTGAGGGAGCAACGTCCCTTGAGGAACACAGTGTTAGTCAAGATTTCATAACACTCACTGCTGCACGGGAGCTTCACCCACTGGTCGCCCCTAAGGCCTCTCAGTTCTTGGATCAATTGTGGCTAAGCCCCACCCAAGGCTGTGCCTTCCCAGTTTGCTCATTTTGGTGACCTTACTAAAGACAAGACCCACAAGGCTGATGTAACCAAAGTTACCCCTTGCTTATGAGAACCCCGCACACCATCCTCCTCAGGAGTCACACTTTCTCACGTTTTCCACAGTGCTAAAATATTACATGTCGTAAGCTTGACTGGGCCCCAGTTTCACAGAAAGCAGGTTTTCTGTCTTAAAGAGCCACAATATAATGAACTACCATATACTCCTTGGTATTTGATATCAAATGGAATTCAGTGGTGACATGTGGGCAAAATAGACTGAAAAGTAGATGGTATTCCACTGTAGTTTTTTGAACTACAATTGTGAAATTTAATCTGCACCCTAATCTAAAGCCCCTGACTCCCATCACACATATTTTGTTTATGTTTACTCAATAAATGTTTGTGTGGCCACTCAGTCATCAATAGGAATTATGTGTTCTAGGTGTTAGTCACTCAACGCTGTGAAAATAGTAAATATGATACAATCCCGCCTAAGACTGCAGCGAATTCTTCAAACTATGTTTTTTTTGTGGGGAGGAAACAAGTTCAATCTTGTTCTCTTACTGAACAAGGATGCTCAAAATGTAGGCTTAAAGAAATAACACAATGGGAAGCAATATGACTAATAACTGGTTTTCTATAGTAACAAGGAGAAAATAATCTTTTTATAGAAGAAGAGATAAATGAAAACACCACAGATTAAAAATAAAACCGCTCAAGCTGGCTGCGGTGGCTCCTGCCCATAATCCCAGCCTCGGAGAGGTTGAGGGAAGTGAATTGCTGTTAAATCTGGAGCCTGCCTCGGTTACACAGTGAGACCATGTCTCAAAAAAAAATCTAACCAACCAAGCTAACAAAGAATGAAAAATCCTTAAGAAAAAAAAAAAACACATGGTTCTCCTATCAATTTCCTTTTTTTTTTTTTTTTTT
>NC_022032.1:20099397-20108926 GCF_000317375.1 Microtus ochrogaster | reverse complement strand
CTGTAGACCAGGCTGGTCTCGAACTCACAGAGATCTGCCTGCCTCTGCCTCCCGAGTGCTGGGATTAAAGGTGTGCGCCACCACCGCCTGGCTCCTTTTCTTTTCTTAATACATGATCTAGGACAGCCTCATCCTCAAGATCTCCCTGTCTTAGCCTCTTGAATTCAAGGATTACAGATGTGTGCTCCCTACCATACCCTTTAATATGGTCTTAAATAAGGTAAAAAAAAAAAATTATAAGAACCTGTAATGACATTCCTGAGATAACTGGAGCCCTGAGCACTGCCTCGATATTTAATAATACTGAGGAATCACTGCCAAATACACCAGCTAGCATGATTTACTTTTAAAGATATTTAGTAACATGTTTATGGAAGAAGCAACATATTTGAAATTTGCTTCAAAATATTTTGACAACTATCAAAAGTTGTTTCCATAAGTCAAAGTGGGACAGATATCTGTGATGTCGTACTGAAAGTCAGGATGAGGATGGAGGTACTGATGAAATAAATATGGTCAGGAGTTTATTAATACTAAAATTAGGGTGGTGGCCTAATTTACACAACTGTCCATAAATCCAGCTCCAAGGGCTCTGAGCCCCTCTCTGGCCTCTGTGGGTACCAGGCCTGTACATGGTGCACAGACATACAGGTAGGTAGTCTATACACATTAAAAAAAATAAATCTAATAGCAGTTAACCATATGTATACCACAATTCTATACCTAGTATTCAACCAACCACTGGTCTATACTAAACATATATAGACTTCTTTTCTTGTTATTGATCCCTAAATTATGCAGCACAACAATTTTTATATAATATTAGGCATTAAAAGTAACTAAGGAGTAGTTTAAAGTAAATGGGAAATATGGATAGCTTCTACACAAACCATACTCCATCATTTCCCACGAGGGTACCTTGCAGGGGAGGGGGCTCCTGGGGACCAAGCCCCAATGACAGCACAGGATGCTGTCCCTTCCCAAACTCAATGGCACACCTAAATCAAGTCCCTTTGTGATTTTGCTTACTTTTTTTTTTAATTGTAAATCAGAATGTTCCACTTCTTCAAGCTCACATCTAAGGAGCCATGCACACAAGCCACTCAACTCTTCTCCATCAGTCCCTTCCCCTACACACAGAAGACAGTGACCTACATCACCTCCTGGATGGTCCCTGGGTCTCTAACTGTACTGTCTGCCCCTTTTCTTAGCAACCGATGGGCCTCCTCAGTCAGGCACGGGATCTGACATCTCTCTCACTATTTAACAAGGGCTACACCTTCTATGTACAAAGAGGATTGGAATGTAGGGGTGGTTTCACCATCTAGTCAACTGAAGATCTCCAGCACACAGACCCATCCCCTCAGAGAACTAAGGACTGATTCAACCACGGAACAGAGAAGAACCACAGAGACTCACACTGCTAGAGAGTCTGAACTACTGTGTTCTCAAGCTCACAGCTTATGACAGGACAGAGAGATAGCTAACACCTCTTAATAGAAATAAAGAAGAATTACTATAGCTTTCAAACATATTTCATAGCCTGAAAACCCATTTCACAGTATTAGACATAGTTGGTCGCTGGAGCTTGGTTGGAGCTAAGTGATAGGCTAAGCAGGGGGTGACTGTCCAGCTCTGAATCTGTTCATCTTTGTGCTTTTTCTCTGGGACAGTGGAGTAAGCTAAGCATATGTGTACTTGTGTCTGCAAGTGAGTGCATGCAGAGGAGGAAATATAAACAGATACAACACAATAGGAAGAGGAGAAAGAGCAGAGCCTCCACAAAGGTCCTGTTACTCGCTTTGATGAGACAGAATATGAATCATTAATACACGGTCCCAACACGGGCTTTCTAAGCAACCAAAGATTACCTTGATGTGTTTAACTCGCTCTTCTTTCTCCGTCTTTGGTTTCTTTCCTGTGGCAACAAAAAGGGAGTTCTGGATCAATTCTGGAAGGACAGAAGGGTGGGCTTCCCCACATTAAATTCCTCCCGAAACCTACTGCCTCAGTTGTACACGATCAAAATCGCAAACGGATCTTTTGGCCTTCGGTGCCTTGAAAGTCATTTTTCCAAGGCAAGTAAAGACAGAATTATCACCTCTCGAGTGAACAAGTATTCCACCCTTCAAAGTGACTATGAGGCAGAAATGAATAGACTCGGGCCCCGTGGCCTACAGTGAGGGATCATTTATTTAGTTAGTAAAGAGCTTTACCTTTCTTGGAAGGCCGTTCAGATAAGGGCAACATCCGGTACACTCTGAAGGCATTGTTTCCTTTCTTTATACTTCTATCTTTCACTTCTTCGATATCAGGCAAGGAATTCATGGCACATCGGAAATTTGCTTTCCATGTTTTTGGATCAGGTTTATCTACTCCTGGCTGATGCTTTCCTAGCAAAATAGCCGAAGACAAAGAAAAAGAGGGGGGACATTAACACAGGCAAAAAAGTCTAAAGCAGTACAGGAGAGAGAGACAGAGACAGAGACAGAGAGACAGAGAGAGACAGAGAGACAGAGAGACAGAGAGAGACAGAGAGAGAGAGAGACATAGACAGAGACAGAGACAGACAGAGAGAGAGACAGAGACAGAGAGACATGGACAGACACAGACAGAGAGAGAGACAGAGACAGAGAGAGACACAGAGAGAGAGAGAACCAGAGAGCAGAAAGCCTCTTTGTCCCAGACGACTAACAATCTTGTTTTGCTGTACTTTCTAAAGTACAGGCAATTTATTTGAAAAACTTGGACACCAGGGACCACACTGGAACAAGCTGGTCTCTCTGGTTCTACCGTACAGTTTGAGGGGAAAGTAAAACGGAAGAAGGAAGAATCTATCTATACGGAAGACTAGAAAGCCAACAAGCAGAATTAACTAGCTTCAAATATTATGCATGAAGTCCACTTCTAAAGATAGCTCCCTATAGAGATTTTGTAATAAACGAATATATTGTTATAAGTTAGTAGTGCTAAAGTTTCCCCTCGTTATGTTTAAGAACTTATAAGAATACCACATCAATGGGTGACCTCACTGCTGAGTGACGTCGTCTCTCCTCCCCATACATCCCCTGAATGTACCTGGGGACAAGTCACAGGATTTCAGAGCTCTCTTCATGAGGTCATAAGCCAGGAGATTTGTGTAATGAAAGCTAAATTCAACAATGTGTAAACAATCAAGGCAAGGGTCGATACCTGTGTGGATGGCCCAGTTTCTGAAGAGTGGCGCATCTTTTTCCACGTCCCACCCGTGTCTAGCTGCATGCATCCAGGGGATCTGGAAAATCTTCTTTTCCTGAAACGAGGGGAGGAAAAGCTGAAGTTCTGGGGTTTGGCTGAGGACAGCGTGGGCTCCTGAAGTTGTGCTAAATTCCACATCTGAGTTAAACTGAGTGGGTGAGGGTATGTAGCAGGGCTGACCATGAAACAAGTCCCATGGTCTGGGAAGACGGCTCAGTCGCTCATTCGCTTGCCGTGCAAACATGAAGACCCAAGTTCAAGTACCCACACAAAAAGTCAGGTGTGGTGTTTGCCTATGTCTTGGTTAGGGTTACAATTTCCGTGAGGAAAGGGTTTATTTGTCTCATGCTTCCACGTCAAGTTTTATCACTGAAAGAAGTCAGGACAGAAACTCAATCAGGGTGGGACCCTGGAGATAGGAGCTGATGCAGAGGTCATGGGAGGGTCCTGCTTATTGGCTTACTCACCCTGTTTGTTTGTTTTTTTTAAGAATTCAGGACCACCAGTCTAGGGATGGCACCACCTACAATGGGCTGGGCCCTCCCCCATCAATCTCTAATAGATAGAATGCCCCTACAGGCCTGCCTACAGCCAGATCTTAGGAATACATTTCCTTAATCGATGTCCCCTCCTCTCAGATGACTTTTAGCTTGTGTCGAATTGACATTAATCTATCCAGCACAGCCTATAACCCTAAAGCTGGGGAGGTAGAGACAGAAGATCCCTGAAGCACACCGGCTATTTAATCTCACTCAATCAGTAAGCCCCAGGTTCACTGAGAGACACTGCCTCAAACAATAAGGTGGAGAGTCATCAAGGAGGACATCCAACATCATACATGCACAATGGCAAACACATGAGCATGTACACATGCAAACACGCAACACACATATTCATACACATGCAATTTGAAGAAAACTTAAAAAAAAAACCCACTGCCCCACTGGGTCCCTAATTCTGACAATCTATCCAGAAGGCAATTCAGAGTCTTGCTCAGCCTACCAGAACGGGAGTGTAATATAAGGTCAGAGGTGAAGATTTATGCTACAATGTTGTGTCCCATGCTTTATTTCCCTTCCTGGTCATACAACCACACATAACCCTGTCACTGGTTGGAACTTCTAGTATGAGCGCTCTTATTTTTTCTTGTCATGCTGCTAAAGAAATGTCTAGTGTATTGGAGACCACTGCCACAGAAAACAAGGATATTCAGTTTTGCATGGGTATTTCCCAAACCTAGGGCTAGCGTGTGTGCGTGTGTGTGTGCGTATGTGCGCGCGCATGCGTGCGTGCGTGCATGTGTGTGTGTGTGTGTGTGTGTGTGTGTGTGTGTGCGCGCTGCTCTAACCCTCTAGTTCTACTGTCCTGGACGTAAGGGCAGTAAATGCAAAGCTATCCAGTCTGTGAGGTTATTCTCATTCAGCAAACAGCACCAAACATACTAGATTCTGTCTTACCTCCTGAATACAACTCATAACTGCTTAAGCCAAACCCAGCAAACACATGCTCAGAAACTAACACTCTAGAAAGAGGTTCTAGTCACAGTAACACCTCATGTGTAAAAAGAAAGGTGGGTAGCCCACCCTCCAACCACCCCGTGACTTGCTCCTCTGACAATGCAGGTCCAAGTGGGTAGCCCTTCCTTCGACTGCACCTGTGCCCTGCACATCTGATGATGCATTCCACGTGGGTAGCCCTCTCTCCGACTGCACCTGTGCCCTGCACCTCTGACAATGCATGTCCACGTGGGTAGCCCTCCAACTGCACATGTGCCCTGCACCTCTGACGATGCATGTCCACGTGGGTAGCCCTTCCTCCGATCACACCTGTGCCCTGCACATCCGATGATGTCCACGTGAGGCTCACTTTTGTTTCTTGCAATTGACCAAGGGCTACGTAGATGCTTCTAATTTCCATTTTGCAAGTGAGGGAACCGAAGAAAGGAATTCAACTATTTTGCCAAGGAACTTTTGGTTCCCTGTATCTAAATTTCTCAGAGCCACAGTTGTGTGATCCCTTATTAATCCACACATTGTCTCTTGCCGTCTAGATGTAGATTCTCTGCCCTGCTGTCTTGAATTCTGTGGAATGTGGTGGGGTGGGGTGGGTATGGTGGAGAGGTGTATTTTGTTTGTTTGTTTGTTTGTTTGTTTGTTTAAAGCTTCTGGGCAGTTCTGATCATTGCTAAGTACCAGGGATCCCTCCCTGCACCACACAACAGGAAAGAAAAAGAAAGGTCAGTAGGGGGTTTCCACCTCAGGATCTTACACAGTGAAATCTAGAAAGGGGCCCAGCCATCTCAAGGAGACCTCTATACAGAACCACACACAGAGACTGAACTGACAATATTTTGAAATGATGGAGAGTTTCCAACACTGCTATTAGGGGGGAAATTTTACTGTATTTATAACAGTCCGTTAATAAAGAAGAACTGAAAGCCACGGGCATTTTCATGAATTCCGCATCACTCAGTGTGTGGCAGCCACAGGTGGGCCAATGGGGGGGGCAGACTGAAGATTGAGTGGAATTTTAGTGTTTTAATGTGTGTGAAAAATCAGAGAGCAATATTGCTTGGTGCTGTTTTTGGTGTCCTTGTGAAAATGAATACAAATAAAAAGGAAATGATTTCATGGAAATGTTTTCCCTGTTGGCTAGATTTCAAAATCCCAGAAGGTGCTATGAGGATGCTGGGGGAGAAAATGCATCCGTGGTATTAAACTCTCAATGGTTCAGCACTGGATTCTGCATGCACAGTAATGCAGCCAGGCAAGATGTACCCACTGGTGTCATAGTGGCATGGACGCTAGTAACCAACTGCTTTCTGATCACATTCGAGGCCTGCTCCACGGGTGGGAATTTGTGCCTGGTATTGTAAACATGTTCAAAATCCCGTGACTGTGAAAGTCATAGGACCCAGTTGGAAACCCAGTACAACTTTTTTGCTGAGTTGACATGTTGTCAATGTGCCTTCTAAATGTTTTGTTTAAACCCACACAATAGTGTTGTTCTCAGCTTTAGCTAGAGAAGTTTCTTTTTGCAGTGGGTAGCATTCCATGCAGGCAAAGTACAGAGAGTAAGTGACTCTTGAGTGTTCAGCCTTAAATGGGACGTCTTATCAATCCCCTCCAGACTCAGGGAGCATCATGGAAGAAGAACTATTGCACTTAGGGACCAGCAGCTGCAGCTATGGTTATCTGCACAAAACCAAGCCAGTCAAAATGAAGACTGAAAGGGAGACGGGCTCCCATAGTCTCCGATAAGATCTACTGTCAGCTGAGGCTGATCAGGGAGGGAGGGCCATTTCCTTTGGGGGGTGTGGCCGCTACGACTCTGCTCATGCTACGGCTGCTGGCCCCACGCCCGTGCACATGAAGGAGGAACTAATAGAGGGGATATATCTGGGAAAGGTCTAGAAGGAGTGGAAAGGGAGTTGGGGATGGATATGGTCAAAGTATATTGTTTACATGTTTGAAGCTGTCAACGAATAAATACAAAGTACTCTTTAAAAAAGGATTCCAGACATTTTTCCTGGAATTCACCCCTATAATTTAAAGCTTCTCGCTTGAATATAGACTCTGAAAAACGTGTTGTATTTTCTTCCTAGATGAAGAGTTCTGATGTAACACAACCTGAATTCTACTCCACAAGACATTAAGTAACGTCTTTTCAAGAACTGCATGCATGAGCATGCACACACACACACACACACACACACACACACATTTGTGCACACACACACGAATAGGAATTCAATAGGATTCACAGGAATCAAACAAGAATCGTGAATTCATAAAAATGATGACTGAATCTAGCAATTGCCAGGACAAACAATCCCGACATGAGTAAAGATCCCCAAAAGACCTTGAGCCACTAAAAAATTACAAATTAAAACAACATGCATCTCACCCCCACCGGAATGGCTAGAGGAAAGAAAAGAAAACTAGAATATAGAAGGCATCGCTGAGAATCTGGAGACACTGGACCCCTCAAGCACCGCTAAGCGAATGTGGAACGGCAGAGCCACTGTGGGAAACGGTCTGGCCAGTCCTCAGGAAGTTAAACACACAAGTTGCCTGCTGGCCACTCCAGAATTTCACTGACTGTCTGGATGTGTGCTCAAAGAAAACATAGCCAGTACTTACATGACAGAAGTATAGGAAATGACTGCCTGGATAGGATTTCATTGGCCCAAGAATTAAGATCAACAATAGACGAGTGAGACTTTGTGATACTAAAAGTCTTCCACACAACTGAAATAACAGTCAACAGGGCCAAGTGTGAGCCCAGAGCATGGTGGGAATCATTGTCAGCTGTACATCTGCTAGAGGTTTAATATTCAGAATATATAGAGAACTCAAAAACGAAAGAGTCAAACAAAAAAAAAGACTATTCAAAAAATGAACCTGAATCTGAACACAGTTCTCAAGAGGAAAAAAAATAATTCTAACAAATACCTCAAAAGAAAAGAAAAGAAGAGAAAAAAGAAAAAGAAAAAAGTTCATCGTCCCTAGCAATGAGGGAAATCCAAATCAGGACAATTTTGAGATTTAATCTCACCAAAGTCAGAATGGCAAAGGTTAACAAAAACTGCTGGAGAAGGGATGTGGAGAAAGAGGCGCCCTCACTCACTGTTGGGAGGACTGTGAACTAGTCCAACCACTCTGGGAATCACTGTGGGGAAGCTAAAAGCAGGTCTACCACGTGACCCGATTTCACCACCCCGTGGCACAGCCTACTCCGTGGATATTTTGATCAGTCTGTCCATTGATGTTCTATACACAACACTTAGGAAATGGAAGCAACGTCAATATCTTTCAACCGATGGACAGACAATGAAAATGTGATCCATAAACACTCTGGAAATCAGCTGTAAAGAAAAACAAAATCATGAAACTTGCAGGTAAATGGATGGAACTAGAAAAGACTGTACTGAGTGAGGTAACCCCGCCCTGGAAAGACAAGCATCAAATGATCTCTCTCATCCGAAGTTCCTAGCTCCAACTCCTCAGGTGTGGGTATATAACATGGGGTAACCACGGAAACCAGGAAGGTAGAAATGTAACAATGCAGGGATCGGGGTGGGATTGCAACAGAGAAGAACAGAAGGGGGAGATGGGAAAAACATGGAAGCTTTAACTAGGAAGAGGGAGGGGAGAAATGCCACAGAAGGATAGAGAAGGGTAAAATAACAGTCAGGGTGTCTGGAAAAGCCACAAGGAACCATACAATTAACGATTTGCTTAAAAATATGCTTTCTGACATATCTAGGAGACACAATCTCACAGCAAACTCCCTGTTCCTCTGGCTCTTTCGATCTTTCCTCCCTCTCTTATGCAATGATTCCTGCCTCTTAGGTAAAAGAACTCTGCTGTAGAAGCAACAGTTAGGACTGGGTTCCATAACTCTGCCTTTTGATTGATTGTTTTCTGCAGTGGTCTCTGGCTGTTGCAAGGAGTTTACATGCATGTTGGTATGTAGATATACATGCATAGTTTGAATGTAGTTGAATTTTCTCATCTGGGATGACAATCCTTTCCCCAAGACACATAGACCACCTGAAAAAACTCCAACAACAGGCATAAGAAGCCCTCTTTTGAGTTGTTGGTCAGGGCTGTCTAAGAGATCCCCCAAAATATTATAGGCTCTTGCTATTGCCTTTAGTTGCCCACCCCACCCTACCCCAGCTCTAAGGTGGAAGCCAAGTCCCTATTGCTTAGGACACTATACATTTTGGACCAAGGATCCAGAAGCCCTGAGCTGAAAGCTTTCTCCCTGGAGACTCTCGTGGATTCAGAAGGTGTCATCCCAAAGGAGGGAGGCAGACAAAAATCCTGCCCAGTTTTGACCCCTATGAAGCACAAGGATGACCAGAATTACATGCTAACCCTAAAGGTTCTGTAGTGGCACAGAATACCTGGGTGGTAACCAACAGATCTCTAGCTCAACTTTGGACGTAAGATCCACTCGTCAAGAGGGAAATCATGTCTAGTACTGAAAACCCAGGCAACTACCCAGGAATAGTGAAATCGAGGATCTTCAAAGAGAATCTGCAACCTCCACTTTGCTAAACCAGCACAATCATTAACTACATCCTAAATATTTGTTCTAATGCCAACAGATAAGTGTAGTTTTCATCCATCACCAAGGAAACTCTTCACAACAGACAGAGACCGCTGTGGAAAACAATCAATCAAAAGGCAGAGTAGAAGAAAGCCAGTCCTAACTGCTGTGCCAACAATGCAATTCTTGCACCTAAGACTCGGGGATCATTGCATAACGGGGGGGGGGGGGG
>NC_022032.1:20068095-20098531 GCF_000317375.1 Microtus ochrogaster | reverse complement strand
ATACGGGCATATGAGAATTTGGCCTCCTATTCCTTCTCGACATATGATTCGGTCAGACTATGTCATCTGCAAACACTGTCGTAAGAAGTAGATGGTCCTTCCAGGGCCTCATGTACAAGTGATGCAGATGCTGCTTTGGCAACATCCTAGAAGTTCGTCTAGACTCTTCCACTGCCATTGGACCCCGCTATATGACAGATATCCTTCAATTTTATTAGAAGTGGGAAATGGAAACAAATTAAGACTTAATCACCTACTTGTGACTGTCTAAGAACATCCTACAGAGGCTGGACTCTTCGTTGAAGACAGACACGAGAGTAGCCAATCCCATGAATTTGGGCCTATTACCTTCATTCACAAGCTCACAAGCCCCTCTATAGAGAGCCTCCTACTTGGTCAGGCACTGGGTCTGGCACTCTTTATAGAGTAACCATCAGGACAGTTGTGCCCTGTACCGAACAGCTTCCAGGCATCGGTAAAAATGCATTCTGAGTATCAACTGCTATGGTTTGGATGTGGCTTGAGTGTTTCTTGCAAGGCTGTCTTGGTCTGAAGTGTGAATAGGTTGAGATGAGGGAAACTTTAAGTGATGGGGGTCCAGCGGAGAAGAATTAGATCATAGGTTCTGCCCTTGCAAATGGGTTAGTGCTGTTTTGGGAAGTAGGTCAGGTCTGATAGGAGTATCCTAGTTCCTTAAAGAATCTTCTAGATTTTTGTGTGTTTGTTTGTATGCTTTTAACAAGTTGGACCCAAAGTCTTAGGGCTAGTACATTTCTTTACCTAGAATCCCAACAATCTTCAACAGGAAATAAATTTTGGAATGGCCTCAAACCACTCAGAATACCAAGAGGGTTCTGGAAGTGCTTCTGAGGGAAAAACAGCAGATGAGTGCCAACAAGCTCAAGTTAGAGAAAACCTATAAAAAGATCCCTGTGGGAGTTTAGGTATGGACAGAAAATACCCTGACCCATCTCAGGCCTGTTTTGTCCATGTGCACAGACACACAGCTGCTGTACTCTAGCCCTTGTGGGTCACCTGCCTAACAGGGACCCTAAGACCCTCAGCACTCCTGTGTCAATGCTGTCCTGAGGAACTCAGGTAGTTAGAGCTAGTGACATGCTCCTTTCAGTTCAATGGCCTCAGGTCCAGTCCTAGCAAAAGCACCCGTAAGATGTCAAGGAGGTCTCCTTCCCTCCTCTTCTTTGGGAAGAGAATTGTGGTGCCAAGAGACAGAGAAGGGAGCCTAACAGGGAGGGTCCCCTGAGCATGCTACGGGTTTGGTTATACAATGAGAAATTATTATCTCTAGTCCTAGAGCAGAAAAAAATATGACCAACGCAGAGTTCATAGCACATGGCCTTGTTATCACCACCATTGCGGGTGATGGGCAGTGGAAAGGTGTTTCCACAGAGGAGGAAGTACTGATAGGCAGACTTTTTTCCTAGGGCTATTATAAAAAAAAATGACCAAACCCTGGGTGGTTTATAGTGGAAATACATTCTAGTACAGTTCTGAACGTCAGAAATCCAAAATTAAGGTGTTGGCAGGCTTTCAATGTTTTTCAAAACTTCTAGAAGAGTCTTTCCTCTCTCTTGCAGCTTCTGCTAGACCTAGAAGTCCCTTTGTCTGTGGCTTGATTGCACCCCCTCTGTCTTCACAAAGCTTTTCCTCTGTGTGGGTGTGTTCTTTTGTGTCTTCTAAAGATACCTGCCCTTGAATTTAGGGCCGAGGCAGATAGTCCACATGTTCTCATCTTGAAGTCCTTACTGCATGTAAAAACTCTTTTCCAAATAAGCTACATTCCCAAGTTCTAGAGGTTGAAATGGGTCTTTAAAGGTACAGACTACTGGTCAACCTCCTGCAGCGAACACCTAACTACAGGTTGTCAGTGGCTACTTGACAAAAAAGGAACAATGATAACCCATGTTCTCTACATACACATGTGCTTCAGGACAAACCAAAAGTGAGAATAGAAAACTCAGGTTAGAAGAAGAAATAGCAGAAAGAGATCAGTTGCTTTTTTTTTTGAGAACCAAGAAACACATACTTCAATCTCACACCAGGAGTCCAAACGAGTCTCTGCACCTCAGTTTCCTGGTCTACAACATGAAAAACAACAGCCTTATCCCAGAGTAGGGATTAAGTGAGTTGATGCATGCAATGCTTTGCTCGGCAGAGGAAGCAACACAAAACACTTAGCAAAAGTCAGCTGCCATTGCTGTTACCTGTTCCCCTGCATCTCCCCATACTGTCTCTGAATTACCACATCTTTCTTTTCACCCATGTTTGTACTGCTGTTCGCTGAGCAATCAAGGGTGACCTGAGTTCTTGTTTGTATTTTTAGAAGAGACCAACTATATACCTAAACCTCAACTAACTATAGATATTGCAAGCTTGGGGGGGAAAAAAATGTATTGCTTGCCACAAACGTTCCAGTACCTGACAGAACAAGTGAAGCCAGTAAGAGGTTTATTTATTTCTATTTCCTCTGTGGTCCACCTTATTTCAGAAAAGACTCAAGCAGACAGCCAACTACAGTCATACTAAATTCAAAGTAAATGGGCAAGAGAAAGAAAAAAATTTCAGCGGGACCTAAAAAGATAAAATGAAATCAGAAGTTTTGGGTATTTTTTTAAAATTACTTCACAGTATCTTTTTCACTCATTAAAAGCAGGCCACGATCTATCTCTCTCTGGCTTTAAGCCCTTATACCTGGTGGGAAGACAAAGCCTGACTCATGAACTCATTCGCCATGTCCTCAAGATTAGAAGACAAGGGGAATAAGGTGGAAAAGAAGAAAGACGTTTGCTCAGAATTGTTGGTGTTCTTGGTGGAAGGAGGAAAAAAAATCCTCCCTTGGGGCTCTTTAGAGAAGGAGTAACTTTTCTACGTAGCTGTTACTCTGAACCAGTATTTTTCAGGCTGTGGGATTGTGGCCCCTTTGGGGTTGAATGACCCTTTCACGGAAGTCACACCGCAGATAGCCTGTATAGCGGATATTTATATTATCATTCATAACAGTAGAAAATCATAGCTATGAAGTAGCAATGAGAATAATTTTATGGTAGGGGGTCCCACAATGTAAGAGGCTGGAATAAAGGGTCACAGTGTTTGAAAGCTGGAGAACCACTGCTCTAGTCTGTAAGCGTGCATTTTTAGATTGAAGCAAAATTGCCCACATTATCTCTCCTCAATTTACCTCTAATAGCTAGGTAAGTTGAGAGTGCTGCGGTTAACAAAATAAGTGTGTGTGCGTGTGCATATGCATGTGGGTGTGTGCGCGTGTATTTGGGGAAATGCAAATGATTAATAACTACTTATTTAGGGTAAGTGGGCATACAAATGGAGTTTCATGTCGTGACAGTACTTTTGTGTCTATTTTCTGGACCGAGTCTTGCTGTGTATCCAGGCTGGCCTAGAACTCACCCTGTCAACCAGACTGGTCTCAAACTCAGAGATCCTCCTCACCAGGCTGCTTTTGCCTCCCAAGTTCTGGAAATAAAGGTAAACAACACCACACCCAGCATGACAGTACTGTTTTGTTTTGTTTTTATGGAAAAAGAGCAAAAGTTCTTGAAATAAAGAATCTTTCAAAGGTTAGGATCCTCCGCTCAGACAAAAACAAACACCACCGTGAAGCCCCTTTGTCCTTTAGTGCCTGAGCCCTTGGAGCAGTGAAGAGGGCACCTGAGGAAGGGGAGGAAGGGCAAGGGTCGGGGAGAAACCACAAAAGGAGCTTCACAACGTCACCTGAAAAGCAAAGGCTACAACTGGTACTCGGGTTGAGGTGACAGTCTGAGAAGATGATAAATTAAAACAACAACAACAAAAAAAAACCTTTAAAAAATGTTAAATTTTACCATAAAAAACTTGCAAGAGAAAAGCATCATGCCGGGAGATTAGCCAGACCCAAAGTCTATATATCTCCATGAGCTTCTGAACGCTGAGAGCAGCCGTGCTGAAGCTGTGGAGCTTCACGGTGGATTTTATCTTTCCCCCATCTGTTGTATTTTTATGTACTTATCCACCATAAAAAAAGATAATATCAATGAAAACCAGGAAAACAATTATCTTTATATCCTCCTTCGTGTCTAGTGTGTCCATCACCTGGATTCCATCTCTCTTCCTCCCTAAATTCACCCCCTCTCTGTAGCCCACTTTATTTCAGAAATGTGACCAAAACCTTTTTGACATGAAAAATTCATGTTTTGTGATCATGGTTAGCTGGGTGTTTCCTGTATGAATGAGCAAAAGATTCAGAACACAACTTTACTGGTGGTCCCGTGGGCACTTTCAAGAAGTAATGTCTCCTTCCCTTCCTTTCCCCCTTCTCTTCTCCTCTCCTCTCCTCTCCTCTCCTCTTCTCTCTGTCTCTCATTCCCCCAACAATGCACATACATACATACATACATACATACATACATACATACATACATACACACACACAGCCAACATACCTACCTTATTCAGCCACTTTAACCCCGGTATCGTATTTGAATTTATCTGTTCCTCCAGCCATGGGCGCATTCGCATCCTTTCCACCGGCATGGTACCCTGTGGCAGAAGAGAAGCAGAGCAATGGGTATTTCTGCAGCTGTCTTATCTGCACCACGACGTTCTACACCCCGGGCATGATCCTTTCCTAGGAGGAGTTGGTAGCTCTCCTGCCACCTGCTCCTTCACCTGATCGTTCAGTGGGTGGGAAAATGGACCAGGCCTGAAGGTCTCTATGCTGACTCTCGGCAGAAGAGAGATTTATGGGCATGGTGTGCCACATGTCCAGCTAGCTGGAGACCCAGATGCCTCTTAGTGGCCTTGCCTCAAGCCAAGCTTTCCCCACCCCCATCCTCTCGAAGCTGGTCCTGCAGCATAACTGTCAGCAGATCAGACATTCAAGGACCAATATTTCACCTTACGCCAAGCAAACGCCAGGCCAGCAGTTCTGAGGCAAACTATGGTAAACCGACACATCCCTTGGAGGATCTAGGATGTATAAACAACTGACCTCTCGACACTGGCACTAAAACACTGGTTCATTTGGTTTCACTAAAGGTTTGTTATGCCTTCTGACTAGATCACCGTGATCACAGAGATCACAGGCCCCTTGCCCTGTTCTCATCTTCGCTTCTCCATCTACCCCAGCGGATCTCTTAGCCACCCCACCCAGCATTCTTCTTCAACGCCAGTCTCCCAGCTATGGCTCAGTCGCTCACCTTTGCCCTTTGCTCGCTCTCCCTTTGGAAAGCACCTGCATGGTTGGCATACCTGTCCCCCACCAGGCCACGCAATGCCTCTCTCCACTCCTACCAGACTCCTCCTATGGTAGTCTGTCCTTTTCCCACCCAAACACAGCTACCATGGGACCACGGATAAAGTCACTTCCAACATTCCACCCCTGCGTCTTTGTGATGCTTAAGTCTGTAAATTTCCATTCAACCTGACACCTGAAAGCAAAGATGGCGCCGACTTGGGCCTCCACTCTAAAGACTTGACAGGCAACGTGACAGTGCGGTCCTCTCTCCAACCTGGAGCCCTCTCATTTCCTTCACTCTTTTCCTCCAGAATTAACTGAGAAGTCCAAACAGATGAATGTGGGCCAAGATGATACAAGCTTCATATTCTCCCCTCTGCCAAGCTCTCCCCTATGCCCTGTCCCCAGCTCATGCCAAGAGAACAAGCACCATTATGTGAATCACCTTGTACATGGGAACCACCCATCTATTCTCTGCATCCCTCCCAAAGCTCAAGGCCACTATGCCTCTGGCTCACACCAAACTCTCCCTTCCTCCTTGGCCTTGTCAATCTTCCTGCGTCTTCCAAGACCTAAGCTCTACAACTCCTTCTCCAGAAAAGGTCATTCCAGATCACTCCAGCCTGAAGCCGCCCTTCCTCCTCCAACTCCTCCACCACCCACAGATCTTACTCTGATTATCTGAGCGGCAGACATTGCTTTAGGGCAGCTGTGTGAGTCCTGGCTTTCATCTCATCTCTTATTATGCCTATAAACTCTTCCGCTGCGCAGTCTTGCTTCCCATGCCAATCGTGAACTCTCTGAGAGGATGAACTCCACTCCTTCGAGTAAAATGTGTAATTCTGCAAAGCCAGGTTCTGCCTTAGCTTTACAGTGTTCGCTACAAGGACCACACAAGTGCTAAGCAAGCCAGGCAAAGCTGCTACGGAACTGTAGCCTTGCCCAACATCTGCGGGCTCCAGGTGGCCGTTCTTTGAGAGGGTAATGGGGACCTTAGAGACCTCACGAAAGGACATGTGATGGTGATGAGCAGTCACCAATGCAGCTGCTTTTCACGAATCCCAAATTGTTCCCGCCATGCATTCATTCACTCACTGACTCCTTCATTCATCATCCATCCATTCAAAGATCTCTGATTGAAATTGAGAGTCTGGGAGTTGGATATGGTAAAACACTCTCTGACGTCTTGATTCTTAAAGGACTCGGGACTCTGTAAAGAAGGGAATTAGAAACATGAAGAACCCTGTGTATACGTGCAAGGAGTTACCAAAGGGAAACACTGGGGAGAGCTATGCACGCTGCCGCCACCATAAAGGTTGTGCCCTGCCGAGTGGTGACCTCAACCTACTCAAATCTCCCCTCGGAAGAAGACCTCAAGACGTGAAGTGGGGACAGAATAGCAAAATTAGGGGCAGTCACGGGAGTCATGAACAGGTAGAAGCAGATTCTTCTGAGGTGGTAACAGAAGTGCTGGCATGCCTAAATTCAGTGGCAGGGCAGTGCAAGACACACATCTGAGCAGCCCTGCTTCCGGTGCAAAATCTCTGCAGTATAGCTCCTTCCATTTTCATTCATAAATAACCTATTTGTAGAGCTGGTGCACATTATTTCGAAGTTCTGCACGTGAGAATTATCTTACTAAAAATGTATTTGTAATTGGAAAACCGGTCTTTACAGTGCTTTCCTGGTCATTGCGGATCTGTGCCAAAGGGGGAAATGCAAGATGCCCGGTATGGATGCAGCCACTTGAGGTCAAACAAAGCAACACTCCACGTTCTTTCTGCTCCTCTCCTATCACAAACCACAGTCTTTTCCACCATCTATCTAGTATGACATGTTAAATTATTCTGTGCTGTTGGTTGATCACCTTATCATTTAAAATATCCCCAAAGCAGTGCTAAAGTACTGTGTTGTATTTCTAAGCATGTGTGCGTGCACACACACAGACACACAAGAGTCTGTGCTGTGCCTTGTGGGGAAAATAAATGTAGCCAGAAAAACTTACTCGGAGATGGAGGCACGACTCATATCAGTGTTGTATTTATATGCTTGGCTGTGAGTTCATTTTGTTGTTATTTTTGAGATAGGTCGCTCTATGTAGACCAGACTGGCCTCTAACTTACAGCGATTGGCATGCCTCTGCCTCCTGGGTGCTGGGATTAAAGGTATGTGCCACTTTATCCCATGTAAATTCAGTATTCATCAACAGCCTGTATTAAACAAGCCATTTTAAAGCATCAAAGCTATATATTTATGTACTGGTGAAAATGACCTCACCAGAGTCTCTCTGAGAACTGATGTCATTGTAAGAGGGAACTGAAGACAAAGACACACACCCAGAAGGAACTATGGGCACAGACGTGGAGGGAAGACAGCCACATGAAGGCAGCAACAGAGACCAGGGGACCTTCCCCCAAAACCAACGAATGCTTCCAGAATCAGGAAGTAGCAAGGATGGAGCCTCCCCTCAAGCCTTCAGGGAAGCACAGCCGGGTTAACACCTTGATTTCCGACTCACGGTACAACTGTGGCAAACACACTGCTACTGCTTTAAGCCATGCAGTCTGTGCTATGGCAGCCTTAAGAATGAACCAGAAGGGAGAAAACACAAAGACAGAGAACAGCAGGTCCTGGAAGGCCACTGTGCAACATCCTCGAATGCCAGAGAGAAAACTAATAAGCTCTTAGGTCCCTAGACCATGCTCTGAGAAGCCAGGATCCAGATGCCCTTTAATTGCTCCATATGAATAGCCTGGCTATTCTGTGGCATCCTCCCATGTCTGGTATTTCTGGTGGGCAGATCTGTTCCATCCATCCATTGCCAGGCTTTAGTGCTTCATCCATCTGTTGGTCCATCACTAACGGGGGTTCAGCTCAGCCCAGACTCAAAGTTTATCTCTTCCTTAGCCAAAATACTAGTTGTTTGGCTTATCCCTCAAAGGTTCATATGATAGAAATTTGGCTCCTAGTTTGGTAGGGTGAGTTGGTGCAACTTCAAGCGATAGAGGCTACTCCGAGGTCATTAGGCTACGGCGCCTCTAGTGTCATGAGCCGACCAGTGCTGTCTCTGGAACAGGTCAATTCCTAAGGGAGCCGTTGTGAGGGAGCTGGAGAAATGGCTCCATGGTTAAAAGCACCATCTGCTCTCATAGAGGGCCGGGGTTTGGTTCCTAGCACCCACACGGCATCTCACGACGGTCCGTAATTCCAGTTCCAAGAAATCTGGTGTCTTCTTCTGGCCTCTAAAGGCACTGCATACATGGTGAAGAGACATACTTGCGGGCAAACACCCACGCACATGAAATAAAAAGCAACCGTGAATAAAAAAAGGGAGGACTTTTGTAAGAAGGCCTTGCATCTCCCCTAAGTCTTAATTCCAAACACTTTCAGTCACTGCGTTGCCAGAGGTCTCTACCATCTCCATGCTCCTCGACCTTCATGACGCCAAGCCTAATACCAGTCTTTTCTTTATAAAGATACAACTTCAGGTGTTTCGTTTCAGGGACACAAAAGAAACCAAGATATGCGAAGAACCATATACAAATGTTTAAGAGCTTCCTGTGTTTATTTTCATTGTTTTTCCTCCCACTGTTTACAACACACGCATGCCTACTGAGACCGTCACACACTGTAGCTGAAGGAGAACGCATCTTCGCTTTGTTCTTAGTGCTCTGTCCCTTGAGGAGTCACTGAGCCCTACATTCCGACAGAAGTGCCCTAGAATCTGTAATAGCTACCTCTAAAAAAAAGTGATGACATTATCCTTGCTTTTAAAATTACCTACAAAACAAAAAGCTAAATTTCTCCAACTAACCAGGGTTGGCTCGGTGCGGGGAAACACACGACAGTGGAAAAAGAGAACAAATTCCACAAAGTTGTCCTCCGACCACCACATATAGGCCATGGGATATGAAGAAAATATTTTCTGGTTTCTTTCTGGAGAGCTCACTGATAGCTAGCCTCACTACCCCTTGCCCCGTGAGGCTAGCTTAAGTAGAATAAGTTACCTGAACGCAGACAAAGCAATACTGTGACAGGTGATCTGCTAACTCAGATTGGATCTAATGACAAAGTAGCACACAACACGGATACACAGGACACATGGATGATTTACTGGGCAGGTGGGATAGAGCCATAGGCATGGAATATCCTTCTACCTCTAGGAACAATGTGTGATTTAAAAGTTCATATCTCTTTATGGAACTTTACACAGTATTTTCAGAACACAGTTGACCCAGGGCAATAGAAATCACAGGAAGCAAAACCCACGATAAGATGGAACCACTGTTTGGTTAATCGGTGGTGTCGAGGTCACTGCATCAAGCCATGCAAGGTACTTGTGATTAACACACCATGGCGTGGTCCTCCCCGCATGAAGTTGACAATGTCATCATGGTCCTGAATAGTGCTGTCAGTCGCCATGTTGAATTTCCAGCTAAATAAGTGAGATGTGGTTCTTGGGATGGCAATACTATCCATGGCTGCCTTTGCTATTAGCTTCAGATGTACTGGGTATTACCACTAAGGTTTTGTAGAGTTTTATTATTCAAATATTGAAGCCCTAGGAGAGAGGGACTTGGTTAGGACATACCAATCCCTATAGAGGGGTAGGTTGGAGAACTGTTGAAAAGCAACCTGCTAGGGCAGCTGAGATCCCATCAAGTCTATACGATGCAGGCAGCCCAGGTCTACTTCTTCCTCTAGAAAGCCCTCCACTAGGGTGGCCAATGGCCTCTCTGTCATTCTGACATCTCGACATTTCCTTTTCTAGTTTCTCTTTGTTATATGCCACCAGTACATGCATCTGCCTAAAATACAATTTCAATCATGTTGATGTTCTGTTCTTCTAAAGATGTTGAACCATCCTAGTGGCAGTGCCGACTCCTGGGAGGAGGTTGTGAGGCTCAGAAGCTGATCAGAACTTGGGGCACATTCAGGTGATGAAGGCAACCACTGAAGACCAGCACTCGGCCAGGAAAAGGCAGCCCTGGAGCTTTCCCAAGTAAGTAATAACTCAGTGGGGATGGAGAGGTAGCTTAGCAGTTAGGAGCACTTGCTGTTATTTTTTTATTTGGAAGACCAAGGCTTGTTTCCCAGCACCCAAGTTGGCTTACAACCACCTGTAACTCCAGCTCCAAGGGGAGCCTATGCCTCTAGCCTCCAAGGGCACCTGTATTCATGTGTACACACACACACACACACACACACACACACACACACACACAATTGAACATAAAATAAAACAAACAAAAGAAAATAAAAATAAATGGATGAGCTCAGAAGATGGTTCACTCGGTAAGACACTTGCTGTGCAGCATGGAGGTCTTAGCTGGATCCCGAGAGTCAACTAAGAAGAAATAGTATACACAGACAGATAAAGAGCTGGGCGTGGCACACTCTCTAAACCTAGTTTTGGGGGAAATAGAGACAGAAGGATCTTCTGGGCTTGCTTGCTGGCCATCTAGGCTAACAGAACTGATAAGTTCCAGGTTCAATGAAGGACTGTGTCACATAAAATAAAAGAAAGAGCAATTGGCAGGGATCCGATGTTGACCTGAGGTTTCCGTATGCACACAGACACATGTGCCCACACGTCTGAATACACACACACACACACACACACACACACACACACACCCCTAAGTGGAAACTTACCAAGTGAAGATGGGAACCCAGTTTCGAATCATCTCAACTTCTAATCAAATTAAACTAGACTAGAGCTTCCAAAAAGTAAATGTAAATCTTGTGCTCAAAAAAATAACATTATCCAAGAGGTAACCATGATCTCTGCAGCTCTTCATAGGCAGTCATCATGAGTCACCAGAGCTAGACATATAAACAGCAGAGAGTCAGGAGAAATAACGAACGATGGAAACAGGCCCGTGGGACACAGACACAGGTCTTAAATGGATATAATGGTGTACAAAGACATAGACTCGATGTCTTTAGGCCTTTATTTTAGAAAGCATCTCACTGTGTAAACCAGGCTGGCCCCAAACTCAGAGACCCACCTCTCTCTGCTTCCCAGATTCTGACTGAAAGCCTGAAGCACCCCGCCCAGCCCTCAGATGGTTTTAAAAACAGCTGTGCCTAATATGTTGAGGAAATAAAAAGCAAAGGTGGAAAATTTTTGTTAGCTAAACTACTTAAAAATTTTAATTATAGAATTAATGGATGTCATTAAAATTAAGAACTCAAGGATGGGCCTAAAAATAGCACTGATATGGGGGGTGGGGGAATAATATGTGAACCGAAAACAGGTCAAAGGAAAGATACAGAAGGAAACGAAAGACAAAAAGGTGAAAACATGTAAGAAGAAGACGATAAACTCCACGAAGAAAACACTTTAGGGTTTAAAATACGGGTAACTTGACAGTCTGTGCTGACAGGAGGCGTGAGGTAAAAAAGGTTCTGGAGGAGACCATGGCCAGACATTTGCTAATCACAGACTAAAAAGTTACTGAAAACCCCAAATGGGCAGACACAAATAAAAACCACACCTAAATAAATTTTTTTAAAAAGGCCATAAGACATTAAAACATCCCAGACCTGTACACTCTGTAGGTCGATGCTCCACAGAAACAACGGAAGACAGAAGGCCTTCAAGAAAACTCTCAGGCCGGTTTGGTTTAGCAAAGTCACGTGCCACCAGGCCAGGTGACTTGAGCTCAGTCCCCACCACACCATGATGGAATCAGAGGGGTAACTCCTGCAGTTATGCTCTGAACTCCACGCGTGCTCTGTGGCTGCACACATGCATGCATGCACACACGTGCACACACAATGCAAAACTAATTTTAAAGAAAAAGTATTAAAGGAAATGACTGCTTTGTGGATTTTATGCACAGACATATTTCCTGTAAAGAATAAAGATGAAATCAAGACATTTTTACTCAGACAGAAACATGCAGCTTCCCACCATAGACTAAGCCTGGTGAGGCATCCTACGACTCTGGACTCCAGTACTCAGGAAGCCAAGGCAGGGGGGTTAAGTTCAAAGTGGGCATGGATTGTACAATGAGACCTGACTCAAAACAAATATATAGAGATGGAGATAGAGAAAGATTAGGTTAAAATTTTAAAAACACAAAGCTGTTGCCTTCCAGAATTTTCTATACAGTTTATCAGCTCACTACAGAATGACACACAGCAGGACCGGTAAAAGCCAGAAGCGATGAAGAGAAGACAGGAGGTAACTGCCTAAGGATAGAGCGAAGTGTGAGCCGGTGTCCTGGAAGCTGGTGACAGTCACGTCCTGCCCCAGTTCTTCTGCAGCTACACCATTTTTAAACAGCGTTCATGGGGCCCTTGGTCACTTACCAGCCCTCCTCACTGAGCTATGTCTCCAGCCCTCTTTCTAGCCTCCAGGACTTTTTGTTCTTGGGATAAAAGCTGGTGTCGATCTAATTTCCTTGGTGAAAGAGTTTCTCTCATGGTGCTGGCTACTGGGCACTCTCGTCTTCAGGCATACGCTGTCTGGGTCTCCAGCTACCCTCAGCAGATCTTACGACATGGTATTACAGAAAACTTTTCTAAGTGCTGTCGTGGGTGGGAGTGTTCAAAGATATGTCAACTGTGACCACTACCCTCTGGGAAGCCATAAATTAGCAGAGGATGTGAGACATAAATCACATAAAGCCAACTAATAATTCTGTAATTATCATAATAAAATGATGCAGCGGAGGCCAGAGACTCGTCTGTGATTAATTGCCAACTAAGCTAACCAGTTCATAAGGAATACATAAATCACTATTAATTGGCTTTCCAAGGAAAGCATTGTGACGGAGGAAGAGCATATTGGATGGCAGGAAATGCCTGGGGAAGGAGAGTTCAGCAGAGACGATGAGGAAGACAAAAATGGATCAAAGCAGGGCTGAGGGGGGTGTGGTTGATGAAGACAGAGAAACTGACCCATGCAAAATCAAAGGTGAATGCCGGGCGGTGGTGGTGCACGCCTTTAATCCCAGCACTCGGGAGGCAGAGGCAGGCGGATCTCTGTGAATTCAAGACCAGCCTGGTCTACAAGAGCTAGTTCCAGGACAGGCTCCAAAGCCACAGAGAAACCCTGTCTCGAAAAACCAAAAAAAAAAAAAAAAAAAATCAAAGGTGAAGGAAGCTCCTGAACCACCTACCATAGGAGCAACAAGTCCTAGATATTTAATGTTGTTCTTCAGGAACACACACAACAGCCTTAACCATCAGATACCACTATTTACGTTTTAGAGATGAGTCAAAGTAGTTAAAAGGGCACCGCATCCCCCAAAGATGGTAATAAGTTAAAAAGAAAAATTAAAAGGGAAGCAGAGTAGGGGTGAGGGGAGAGGAGAAAAAGGGGGAGATGTTCCCTTCAGAAATGGAAAGGGGGAAAAAAAAACCTACGGTAAAGTTAAAGGACAAAGACAACTCCCAGTAGTAATTCTCCCTCCGCATGCAATAAGCTTCCTCTATTTCTTATAAGTTCATTTCTTATATGATAGTCTATACTCCTCACACAAACTGCTGTGTGCTTCTCAGCAACAGTAAGAACTTCAGTGCAGAAGGACCCGAACAGGGAGGGAGCTGAAGCTGAGCCATGACGTCACCATGGTTTTCAGTATCATATTCATTTCAGGGCTTACTAGCGACCGAGCAAAAGCTTTCCATGAATAACTTCATTAGGTCTTCCAACAAGCCACCAGAGCACAAGGTCTCATCGCCATGTCGTAGCCCAGCCAGGAAATGAAGCCACTGACTTAGCCTGACCTCAAGATGCGGTGGAGATGAAGTTCAAATCTGCCCTCTGCCTCCAAAGGCCACTCCAGAACCCTCTGTGTTCTCAAACCCCTGGCCGTAACCCACTAAGAGACTATGCAGTCTGTTTGGGAGCTGTTGTTGTTTGTTTGTTTTCATTAAGACTTGTATTCTTGTTTACAACCAGCAAGTTTAATTTCATTTTAATGCATTGAAGCATAAAATAGAAAAGATAAGAGGGCGCTACTCATAGAGTCAACATCATTTTAAGAAATTTCTTTCTATTTTGTATCTTAGCATATACGGTGCTCTAGCATATTGGTTGATACTAACACTATGATTGATAAAGTTTAAAAAGAATTGCATTTAGACTGAACGTTTAGAGAGACTGTGTGTGTGTGTGTGTGTGTGTGTGTGTGTGTGTGTGTGTAGACAGGGAAAAAGAATGTTGGCAGGAAACAGGAGGCAAATGAGGGATACAGGGAGACAGGAAGAAATACATCCATCCTTAGTAACCTGTGGGCTATTGGGAGACATAAATGAATATACAGAAACTTACTTGTATTTGCTGGCACATAAAGATCAGATTCAGAGCCAAGACGATAGGACATGACATGCTAAGGGTTCTGAGACCCTCACACTTGGCTATGTCTATTGCTCTGTCTGTGGTATTTGTACATACTACTCCACATATTCTGGTGGAACATGAAGGAGTAAGTCAACGGCTGTCAGTCATGAAACCAGAAAGATGATCTGACATTTCAGCGGAGTGCCAGACAAAGTGGGGGAAACCTAATGCTTTCTCCATCAACTTTATCTTTATTTCCGAATTCACTATTTCATGAAACTTTTAAAAAAATGTATATCCAATTCATTAAAGAATACATTTCAGGGGGTGCTGGAGAAATGGTTCAGCAGTAAATCACTTGTTACTGTTCCAGAAGACCTGGGTTCAGGTCTCAGCGCCCACCATGAGCAGCCTACAGCCGTCTGTAAAGGGATCTGATGCCCTGTTTTGGCCTCCGTGGGCACTGTCTGCACGTGGCACACATACATACACTTGGGCACACACAGATACACATGAAAGAAATAAAAAGAACAAGTTTCAAGCTAAGGAGACGCTCGGCAGTAAAGTATTTGCCACGAAAGCATGGGGACCTGCTCCCCAGGATCCCTGTAAAAGCCAGGCACAATGCATACATCCGTAATTTCCATACTGGGAGGAGTTTGCTGGCCAGCCAACCTAGGTGAACCAGGCTCTAAGTCCAGAGGGGATCCTAGCTCAGAACACAAGATAGATAAAGAAGACAGACACTGACTCCATATGCATGTACACAGAGGTGCACACTTACCCACACCTTACGCGTGCACATGCACACACACACACACACACAAACACACACACAAAGAACAAGTTTCCAAAGTTTCCAGCCCATTGTTTTCTCCATAGAGGTAGAAGCAATTCAATCATTGATTCTATTACTCGGTAAATGGCCACCCCAAAGCATCCCAAGCCACGGTTACCTTTTCTGTTCTGCATTTATCCCAGTCTCTAAAATTGCTGTGCGATATTATCACCTGGCAAACCTCGAAAGACAATTCCCCCAGCTGCACTCGAGGCAAACTCTCTGGGGCTTGGGAGCAGGAATCACTTTCATTATGCTGGAGTAATTTTGATATGCCTCTAGTCGGGAGAATCACTGCCACTTAGTGCCCATTAATCTAATGGCCTTCAGCATCCCCGATGTTTAACAAACATCTCCAAGTGAGTCATGGGACGGGGGGAGGCTGGCGGTGAGTGGAGCTCATTACTAATGGAAAGCAAATGCATAGGAAATTAAAATTCCAGAATGCGCTATCACAAAACACGCTTTCCAAGCTGAGAGTCGTGCAGATGATAGTTGGATGATTTCTGATTAGGTGAGTTCTGGGTCTTTTGGGGAGATATTAAACCACCATAGGAATTTTACAAAAAAAACAACATTGTCTCTGGGTACAGACTCCTCTGGTACCCAATGTGGTTTGATTTAGCGTCTGGTCATAATGGGTACTGTTGTATCACCACGATAAACACACAGCAGAAGGGCCTTAGGGCCTCCGTATATGTGCTCAATGGACACTACAGTATCTCCAGTTTGGGGTATGACAGCCGACATGGTGGTCATCCCACAAAGTGGCTCTCGTTACATCCTCGCAAGAGCCACTCCTCAGTCAGGGAGCAGGCCCTGAAGATGCACGCAACCTGCAATACTCGTGTGTTTGCTCAGAGGTCCCACTGGGCTTGAAGAGCAGCTCCGAGACCAAGGCGACAGTAAGGGGCCCAGGCCAGGCACGCTCATGGGAAAACAGCTGCTCCTCTTTTGACTCTTGACTGACCCGTCGGTACTTGACCTCACTCATTACCACTTCCCTGGCCTTCCCACCGATTGCCACACCTAGCAGTCTGCTCCCATGGGGCTGCCCTATGATCATACCCTCTTCATCATTACCAGCGCAGCCTGGTTACCCATGGTGCCTTCCTTATCTGTGCCACCCAGCAATCCTGTAGTAGCCATTCTGCCTTCAGTCTGTTTCCTCGTTACATTTGGCAGTCTCAGAAACAAGGCTGCCATGGTCCTTCTGGAAAATTCCAAACCTCTTACCGTGACCTTCAAGGACCCTTCCTAGGTCTTCAATATCTCCCAGAACCATTCTAGCAACCCTATGCCTTAGCTCTGCCGACTAAATGCAGGCTCCCCCAGTCGCTTTTCCTTGACTTGACCTGGCTCTCTTGCTTCTCCACCCTAGAGTGTTCTCTGGCGCCATGTTCATTCCAACACAGTAGCTCTACCACGGCCTCACTACAAATGGGTCTCCTCACTTTGCCTCATCCGCTCATGCTCAAACGATTATGACAGGTCGAACCAAGGGCTCATCGCCTCCACCGATCTCTCAAAGCCTCTGCAGGCCTCCCCTGCTTTTGGCTTCCTGGTTCCTCCTCCCTGTTCTCACCTACGTCTCTTGAGCTTTCACCTACCTCGGGCTTCTGTGATTCACCTCCACCCTCAATGGCAGCAAATGATCTTGCCGGTTGCTTCATGGAGAATGCGTAAACCAACAGGCTCTTCCTTCTAAATTTCTAGTCCTCCTCTACCTTCAAACCTCTGTGCACCTCTGTGATCTCCTTTCCTGCTTCCAGACACAATGGGAGCCATTGCAACCCAATGTGGCTTGAAGACATGCAGAGGTTGGTTTCTGGCCTACTAGTTTGAGATCTCCTTGGGACAGTCAAGATAATATTGAATGGTCAACGAGATGCATGAGGCTGGAGCTCGGAAAAGGCCTAGTCAGGAGATACTCAACCAGCCCTCTGCAGATTGTCAAGTGCTATCTCTTTTGCAGTGTCTATCCCACAACTGAGGGTCCATCCCCCTTCCCTTGAGCTTCTAACACAACCTCTAACAGTTACTTAACACAGGCTCTCACTGTCTTCTAGTCTGTTTCAATTTTCTGCGCTTTAATCCATCAAGACAAAGGTCCCTCTGGAGCTGGAAGGCTGCGCTGACATTTCTGTATGTGTAGATGCATGTGACTGCACTCTTCCACACCGCACCTAAGAAGCACAGATCAATTCTACCCAGCAGACTCTCGCAACAATCAGCTTTATCTACACACGCCAAGAAGAAAGTTGCCAGTCACTTCCGTCCATCTAACACCTCAAATGTGGCAGGCATGGATGAGACAATTCTTGTCACCAAAGAAGGAAAGACAGTTTCCAGGCCATATCTAACCTTCCCCAGTCACGGTCACCCAACAGATACCTGGTGGAAACAAAGTAACTCTACTGGGCACCCCTGTGGAGCTGACAGAGGAGGCAGGTTAAGCACCTGACCCTGAAACTGTAGACAGTGAGAACCTGACCCATCTTCTCCAAGCTCAGTCGCCTCTCAGAACACGGCCTGCTGGTAAGTGGAGGACCTCAAGTGTAAATAACTAAATGATCCCGGTCTAGACCTGCAAGCTCCTGCGGACACCACCAGCTGTCAGGTCCAGCATCTCCCCACACCAGGCAGAAGGATAACAACAGCTACCCTGTCCAAGAGTTTAATTATGTTGTGCAAGTGATAGGCACTAAGAGCATTAGCCCAGTGCACCCACAGCATGAAGGTGCTGCTGTGACTTCTAATTTACAGACGGAGGAGCCGGCACTTAAGGTTAAATAAAGAGTTCAAGGTGACAGAGCTGCTGATCATGAAAGCTGGGGCTTGGACAGCCATCTTAGATCCTTATTTATTTATCCTTCGGGTAAAGAACACACATACACACTTGCAGGCCAAACTGGGGTCCACTGGGTGGGGTGTCACCACCTCACACACATCCATATTGGGAACCTGTGCAGTGGGGCCACGGGTGGGGCTGGGGAACACAGTACAACAAACCCAGTGTCAGCTCCCGGGACCGAGTCTATTGAATAGGAAGCCATTTTCCAACTTCCTTTATCCAGCCCCTCTGGTGCCTTCCTGAAAAACAGGACTTGCAGAAGTTTCTGCACACCCTGACCAAGCACAGTTTTACTTCTGTAGCTTGCCGAGGAAAACAGTGTTTCCCCCACTCCCTGTGCTCTAACTTCCTTCTCTCCAGCCTTTATCCACCCTCTTTTCCTTAAGAATCAGGGAAAGAAAAAGAACGAGAGGGGGTTTTCCCCAGTTGCATCACTTGGGTACACTCTCCAGTTGCTTCCCTGAAGCCTGTTTCCTAAAGCAGGGTCACCTGGCCATTGCACACACTTCCGGGTGCTCCAAACGACTGGAGAGCAGGGGAGGAGGAGCATGTGCCCTGCCTGGCCTCTTTCGGGTTAACCTGGAGAGCTATTTCAGGAGCTGACGTCCCACAGAAGTCTAATGCTCCACCACCCCATGTTAAATTCACATTTACACTTACTTCAGGTGTTGAAAGCCACTAAAGGACCTAACCCCTTTCCTCTCTGCCCATCTCTACCTCCTGCCCGTTTGTAGGAAGAGAAACAGGAAGCTAGGGAGCCATATTGCTTCCCACTCCAAAATGACGAGGACTTCACAAGAGCGCCAGATTCACAAGAGCACCAGATTCCAAGCCTGAGAACTATCCAATCATTTAAACATCTCGGCGCTCGGTCTGGCCTGGACTTCTCAATCCCAAATTACTTCTTCTCTTGGCTTTCAGAAGGAAGATTTGAACCTCTCCTCCCAAGGAAGTTTTATTAGGGCCAGCAGAGTTCCAATTCTTACTAATTTTATAACACTACAAAATATTCGGATGCTAATGTCCAGCCATCTTGTCCTGTTCATAGCCAACTAACCTGACAAGTTGGAGTTTAGTTTTGAGATAGGATCTCATTGTGTCACCAGATAGCCCAGACTAGCCTCAAGCTCCTGATCCTCCAGGCTTAGTCCCCTGGGTGTGATGCAACTCTCAGCAGCATGGAACTTTGCTGGGTTTTTGTTGTTGTTGTTGTTGAAGAGTTTGGTGGTATGAAGCTGAGGGTGACTATAAACTGATGCGCCCACCTCTACCCTTTGGATGGTAGCTTTACAAGAGTGTGCTACCATGCCCAGTTGCTTCGTGCCTCAAGCACTCTACCAGCTGCTGACCCACATCCCCAGCCCCAATGTTCAACTAGATTTTTTTAGACGTGCAAGTGAGCAGGTGTATGTATTTGTGTGCACACACAGAGGCCAGAAGAAGGTATCAGGAGCCCAAGATCTCTGCCTATTCCTTTGAAAATAAAGCTTCTCCTTGACCTGGGACTCATGTCTTCTTGCTAGGCTGGAAGCCAGCAAGACCCCAAGGTCCTCTTTGTCTCCATCCCATCTGGAGCTGGGGTTACAGGGGTGCACAGCTTTGTTATGTTGGGGCTGCGATATAATCCTGGTTCAGGCACTCTTAACCATAGATCCATTTCTCTGGCCCCGACATGGAATGCCTTAATGAGTCATTACTACCTCCAAAGGTCCCAGCATTGTCTTTACTTATCATGGAGTAAGATACTTCGTGTCTTAGCCACCATGCCTCCAAGACATCCCAGGGAAGAGCTCCTTAGTTCCTGTGTGTCTCACAAGTGTGTTGAGGGAGCCTATAACTTGGGCATCTCTTTATTACTATACCTTATATGAAAGAAGAATTGGGGTTTTCTATTTTAAGTGAGAAACCAACCTGCCATAATTAAACTCAGAAACTCTTTAGTCTCCTCTACTCTCTCCCCAACTTAAAAGCTGTTGGGTGGTGAGGGGGGGTGCACTGTCAACTGCAACCATTTTCTAGGGTGCTGCTCTGAGAAGCAAATGCAGAGGGTAGCAGAACCCAAGAACCAAATGCTTTCATTCCCCCTCCCCCCGGAAGCTGTAACTTCCTCAGTTTGCGATGATCATATACCTAGCACAGCCTCTGATCAGTAGCAATTAGCTAATAATCATTCATCTCAGTGGACACAAAATTTATGGTTCAAGGCATTTAAGGAGAGACTGGAGGTGTAGCTCAGTAGTAGAGCTCTTGTCTAGAAGGTACAAGGCCCTGGGTTCAGTATAAGGCTCTGAAAAAGAAGAAAAATGTTTAAGGAGCACTCTTTATAACTTTGAAGCATTTAAGTGGATTGAAATAGCTAGACTGTAGAGAGATGTTTAAATAAAATGTAGTAGAGTCCACGTTATTCCCAACAATGAAATATTGAGAATATAAAAGGCATAATTTGTATGAGGATGCTCAAAACACTGAAGTGAAAAATAAAGTGGAGGAAGCGACAGTTTTCCCAGCCATCAAGGTAATTAAGGGTCAAGCACAACCTACCAGGGACTGTGTGCCACAGCAGGCTTCCCCTTGGGCAGTGTGGACCATGAGAACGAAGCTGTCTTCTGCTGTGTTCGTGACTGTCGTAACTGACCCATCCCAAGTGCTCCAGTTAAATAGTACTTGTGGGATTCAGGACACACAGTTGGCCTGCAACTTGCACCAAGGGAGAGTTGTCTGGTTTCAAGCTAGGCAGTTGGGGGATGGCGTCATACCCTAACCTTAAAGTGGCCAATACAGAAGGTCTAAACATTTCCAGAAAAAAAAGTGAAGCTTACAATATCCAGAAGGCTGAAGCCTAACACCCTCATGGCATAGGCTAGCCTGCGCTCACTCTAAGTCCTGGATTTCCTACATTCGTTCTGACGCCAGCAGAAGGCCTGAACTTTAGATGAGAAATAGCAATAATACAGCAATATCAATCAACACAGCCGAAGGAGAGTCCATCTCCCTGCTTTCCTCCTTTCTCGTCTCAGGCAAATGACTTAATCCAAACGCCCACTAGGCAGAGCAGAGCAAGCAGATACACCAGCTTGAACAGTCTCCCCCCAAACCCCCAGTCCCACAACATTCTCATCCAACAAAAATTGTGAATATGACATTATTTGGAAAGGGGGAGTATCTGCAGATAAATCACATTAGTAGGAAGCCACCCTGGATTAACGTGAACCTACCACAGGGGAGAAAGTGTGGATGGGGGGGATTCCTTCTACTCTTGTAGCGTCTTTGGCTGGGCTACAAATTAAGATGGCATTAGGCAGAGTAACAAGAGAAAAACCACATCTAATCCATATACACAGGCCTCCCACTGAACGCGCGACTCGAAAAGAAGCAGGCGATTGAAGCAGAAGCAACATCCTGAGCCACAGATGCAGTTGGGGTTTGTGAGGGGTGGCGTTTACATATGTATGGAGAGCTGTGTGTGTGCTGAGTAAAATATTGTGCAGATATACTCTCCGGTAGGAAGAGTGGTCATGGCAACCCTCTCTGACCAAACATTCTCTAATGAATATTTTCTTTTAGATGTATGGTTTGGGTTATTTTTACAAAAGCACAGCTTCCCAGGTCGACTCCTGTGCTTGAGTTTCTCAGAATCATTAACCTGAAAAATACCAAACAAGTATATCTGGGGTGGTGTACTCAGGATCCTTTAATTACGTTCGAAGTAGTATAAACTGAACCCAACAGGCCCATTCTCCAAATCCCATGTGACCAATGTCCTTCAATGGGGATGACATCTGGACTCTGGCAGGGCACACTCAAAAGGCAGCGGGGGGGGGGGGGTTAACCCATCTCCAAACCACAGAATCAAGGCCTGCCAGCAACACCAGAAGCAAGGGGAAGGTGCTGCCCAGCAGCTTCTCCCTTGGGGCTCCAGAAGGAAGCAACTTGGCCAAAACCATGCTCTCCAGCTCCTGGCTTTCAGAACCATGAGAGCATCCATTTCTGCCGCTTTCAGTTGCACCGTCTGTGGTCACGGGGTGTACAAAAGCTAATAGACACAAGCGGTGAGTGTGGGAGCTGCATAGTGGGGGGCTTCATTGGGGAAAGGCAGCTGCATCCTTGCATGTGGAAGCAGGAAGGCCGCATGGGGCACAGAGGACCACGCAGGAAGAAAACAGTGGCAGGGAGGCAGAGGATAGGGTTCCGCTATAGGAAGCAGAGGATAGGGTTCCGCTATAGGAGGCGGAGGCCTTGTGCAGGATCACTAACAAGAGGCAGGGGACAACGAAGACATCCTGACGGCAGTGAGGCAGCCATGGAGCTCTACAATCACCAGTGCAGGCCACGGGGTGATACAGAATACAGTCAAACTAAGTGGAAAGAAGTTACACACAGAAGGCTAGAATCATGGAGGGCACTGGGCAGCGGCGAGAGAACCAGCTTGAATCTGTGGTCTTTTCCACATATTAAAATACAGAAATAAATGTAGATGTGAAAAGAATGTGGATGTGTAAGTATGGATGTATATTATATCATAAATATACATGTATGTGCATACACATATGTGCTCTCTCCCCTGTCCTCTCAGAGAGTCTGGGATGAGCAACAAACACATTATGATAGTTTGAATGTAACTGGCCCCCATAATCTCATAAGGAACCGCACTACTAGATGTGACTTTACTGGAGTGGGTGTGGCCTTGTTGGGGGAAGTGTGTCACTGTGGGGGTGGGCTTTGAAGTTTCCTATGCTCAGGATGCTACCCCGTGTCTCCGCCAACTTCTTGTTGCCTGAAAGATGCAGGGTTCTCAGCAATGCCTCCAGTGTCATCTGCCCACGCACCACCATGCTTCCCACCATGACGACAATGGACTGAACTTCTGAAACTGAAAGCCAACCCCAATGAGATGTTTTCCTTTTAAGAACTGCCATGGCCACGGGTTCTCTTCACAGCAATAGTAAACCCTAAGACACACATCGAGGGCGATAAGCACACCCTCTGTTCAGATCTTAGTTCCTGAATATTCCAGTAGCCAGAGCCAGAGACTCTTAGAGCAGTGGTTGATTCCAAGGCCAGGCCAGGGAACACAAAAGTCAAGCCTTAAGCAGAATGTTTACTTACTTATGTAGGACAAGAAAATAGGAAAGTCTTCAAGGAATAAAAGAACGTATCGAAAAAGAAAAAAGAAACAGCAGCAAATTTCAGCTTAATGCGACTGCACTGGCCATATCAGAAACAATCTGAGCATCAAATAAGTAATAAAAAGACCTAAAGACCCAGCAATACCATTTTTGGCTATATACCCAAAGGATGCTCAATCGTACCACAAGGACATGTGCTCAACTACATTCATTGTAGCATTGTTTGTCATAGCCAGAACCTGGAAACAACCTAAATGCCCCTCAACCAAAGAATGGATAAGGAAAATGTGGTACATTTACACAATGGAGTACTACACAGCAGAAAAAAAATGACATCTTGAAATTTGTGGGCAAATGGATGGATCTAGAAAACCTCGTTTCGAGTGAGGTAACTCAGAGTCAGAAAGACAAATATCATATGTGCTCATTCATAAGTGGCTTTTATACATAAAGCAAAGAAAAACCAGCCTACAAGTCACAATCCCAGAGAAACTAGACAGCAAAAAGGTCCCTAAGAGAGACACACGTGGATCTAATCTACATGGGAAGTAGAAAGAGACAGGATTGCCTAAGTAAATTGGGAGCATGGGAACCATGGAAGAAGGTAGAAGGGGAGGGGAGGGGAAGGGAGTGAAGTGGAGAAAAATAGATAGCTCAATAAAAACAATAAAAAAGATTTAAAATTCCATAAAAAAATAAGTAATAAGAAAAATGTAAGCATCCTTGAGTAAGTAAACATAGAGTAAGCTTTTCCATAAAGTAGCATGTCAATCAACAAACATAGCAGAACAATAGGAACTAGAGATTAACGTTTGGTACCCAGCAAAGTAGTAATTCTTCAATTAAGAAGCATCAATGAAAAGCAGTGCATGTTGGCACAGTTGTACACCCAGTATCTCGGAGCCCAAGGCTAGTACACTGTCCCCAGTTCAAGGCCTGCGGGAGCTACATAGTCTGAGGCCAGCCTGGGATATACCATGAGATCCTGTCTCAAGAAGCAGAAAACCAGAGCTGGTGGGATGGCTCAATGGGCAAAGGCACTGACTGCCATGCCTGACGGCCTGAGTTCAATCCCCAGAACATACATGATAGCAAAACAGAACTGACGATAGTAGTGGCCTTCTGACCCCCACACACCAGTCCTGGCATGTACCCCCAACTCACACACGCAAATAAAAAAAAATACATGTAAAAATGAAGGAGGAGCCGGGCGGTGGTGGCGCACACCTTTAATCCCAGCACTCGGGAGGCAGAGGCAGGCGGATCTCTGTGAGTTCGAGACCAGCCTGGTCTACAAGAGCTAGTTCCAGGACAGGCTCCAAAGCCACAGAGAAACCCTGTCTCGAAAAACCAAAAAAAAAAAAAAAATGAAGAAGGAGGAGAAGATTGATAAATGCTAATATGTAAGAGAAAGGCTGATAAATGGGACCTTAGTACTGAGGTACCTCTCACAAAGTATTTTTACTACAAAAGGGAAAGGAACTTTGCAACAAAGAAAGGCTAATAACTCCTAAATCAAGTGATGAAATGAGCATCATCAGGAAAGGGACCAATCAGAGTCGTGTATAACCCCGAGGATGCCAGATGAGGGCATCATGCCTGTCACGATGCTATTTGGAAGTCTATGACCTGAATAAACATCATGAGGAAATGCCCAGTGAGGCCGGATTGGCAGATATTCTAGAAAGTAATGGCCTGTAATTGTCAAAAATGTCAAGTCCGTGCAAGCTGAGGGCAGACTGCAAAGGAAGGGTTCCTGAATACGACGCCAGGCCCTGGATCAGACACAAAGGCCATTATTGAGACATCTGGCAAACTTGAATGGATCTGTGAATTAATGGTACCGATGCACCAGTGCACTTCCTGGTTCTGGCGGTCACGCTGTGGTGACGTTGAAGAGTGTCTTTAACGTAGGAAAGACACCCAAGTATTCAGGAGAGAAAGGACATCAGAATTAGGAAGTAACCTCTCAGGGTTCTGGGAGGGAGGGTGGGGGTGGAAAGAAAAGAGATTCTTTGTGCTAATTCCTGTAACTTTGGTCTAAGTCTGAAATTAGTTCACAAGGAAAGGGCTTGGCAGGGAAGACAATAGCAAGTGTGTCAATAATTTAGAAGGCGGGAGGGAAACAAATTTCTGCAAAATATAACAAACCCTGGAAAAGTCTCTGTGTTAAGTTTCTTGAGTTAAGCTGTTGGTCCTTCTTCCTAGTACAGGCAACTGAGACACTAAGCACATACACCACTATCCATCCATCCTGCCCGTGCTCAGCCACTATCATCTGATCAATGTGGCACTGGACCTCATTTCCTGGGAAGGCTGGGCAGTGCCGGTTCATAATTCACTTAAACTGTTAGGGTGCATAGAAAATTAAAAAAGATGACCAGAGAGGTTGCCTGCTTCCCTAGAGAAGTCTCTCAAATGTAGACATCAAAGACATACCCCTGGTGATATTCCTATACTAATATTTAAGGGCAGCTTTTTACATTTTCAAAATGTCATTGATTTCCCAGAAGTACTGTCTCACCTCCTATAGGTTAGTCCGGTAAACAAAGAAAAACATGAGGGGCATCCCTTCCTAAGTAACCACAGGTTGTGTATCTTCGAAGTTCCCACCCCACCAAGACTCCGCAGGCAATTTTCGGAAAGCTCCCCATCTCCCATCAGTTCCTAAAGCTGTCCTCCTCGGCCCTGTTTCATTGTCTAGCACGACAGCAATGCCCACTCCCACAGCCTCTTGAGTACTTGGCTGCACAGAGTCCCACCGTGAGTCAGGGCTTCGCCCTCGGCTTCCCATTTGCAACTTTCCCTCATCTGCAGAAGGAAGCCTGAATGAGCCTTCAGTTCTGCTTGTTCCAGCCAGCCTGGAAATCGCAGTCCCTGGGCTGACCCCAGAAGACCAAGCACAGCCCATATAACTATTGTCCGGGAGGAACAGCTAAGACTCTGTGAGCCTGGAAAACGAAGCCAGTGGCTCAAGAACAATTGCTTCCTTCTGCAAAGACTGTACCAAACAGCCATCCCGACTGCCCTCCGCCACCCACATCCCTGCCCCAGCATTGGCACTGCAGCCAGAACGCTGTCTAAATACACAAATAAGATCTTGTCGCTCTGCTGAATGCCCACTGATGTCACACACACGGACTCCCTTCCAGGCCCTGTGCTGTGTTGTCCTTGCTCCCCAAACTTCTGGGAGGGGGGTGGGCAGGGACTGTCTCCCCCAAGGCCTCTTCACCTATTGTCTCTCAGCCTCAAGTATGTCCTCATTCACCTGCTGTCACAGTTTGAGAAAGTGGCATGTCCCTCACTGGCTCACATGTTGGAGTACTTAGTTCCCAACGAGCAGAGCTGTTTGGGGAGATTTCGGGGAATCCTCTTTGGAACCCTTAGGACAGAGCACTTAACTGGAGGAAGTATCTTGCTATCAGGCAGACCTTGTGGTTTTTAGCCCAGTTCCAGCTCCTGTTCCCTCAATGCTTGCTGATCCATTCAGATACGAGTCAACAGCCTCTTTCTCCTACAGCTACAGCAGGCAGGCATCTCCACCGCCACACCTTTTGGCCTCAGTGAACTATACATCCAAATGGGCCAGCAATCAGGTCACAGCAACAGAAAAGTAACTAAGATCAGGTGTGGTTGTTGCCGGCTTTTGTTTTCGGCCCCGGGGTCGGTTGGTTCCTTGGGGTTTCAGGTTCGGCTTGTTTTCCTTATTGGTTTTTTGCCCGGTTGGGGCATTTTGTTTTCCCTTGCCCCCTTCCCCCCCCCCCAAGATGGTAATAAACTGGCTTATTCGGTTTTCTGATTTAGCTTCAAAATTACTACTCCCTAGCAAGATTTCCTAGCATCCCCAAGTAAAGCCCCTCAAATCTGTGTGCCCCACTAGTTAAGAAATCACCATGAACAAAACCAATTCTTTTTTTTTTATTATTCTGTTCCAAGGCCTTGGATGGAGTATGGCAAAAGCTAATAAGTATTTTAAAATAAATAACCAGGAACCTGCTACAGTAGCCTCCCTTATCCATTGTTTCCATTAGGGGAGGTCAACCACTGTCTGAAAATATTAAACAGAATTTCCAGAAATAAACAATTTATAAAATTTAAGTAGCTTACTGTGCTATTATGTTAGAATTGTTCTATTTTATTACTATGTTCTTTATCTCTCTCCTTTCATATTGTGTGTGTGTGTGTGTCTGTCTGTCTGTCTGTCTATGGGGGATATGTGCAGATGAGTGCAGGTAACTTGCAAAGGCCAGAAGAGTGTCAGATCCCCTGGGGTTGAGCTGCAGGTGGTTGTAAGATGTTGGAACCCTACTAGGGCCTTCTGGAAGAGCAGCAAGCACTCCTAACTTCTAAGCCATCTCTCTAACCCTCATTAATGATATCCTACTACGCTTAACTTATATAAAAACTTCAGAGGTAGGTATGTATAAGAAAAAAATCTATCTAGCTATAGCTGCAGTACTACCCATTAGGTGTAAGTACTCACTGGAAATCTTGCAAAGTATTCCCCCGTGGGTATGTGGGGACCATGACATTAACATCAAGCATCATGAAGAGCAAAGGGAAATTCATAGGCAACAGCAATAAAGAAAATGATAGGCCACTAGGAAAAGAAATATCATCTGTATGTGCTGGAGGGAATTCTGCCAAAGGAGGCTGAAAGGAATATATTTTAGAATTACTTCTTATAAATAATGTTATATTATTTATAAGACACAATCTTGCTTGTTTTGAATTCCATATATAGGAATTCATTAGGAACTTAATTCTCTCCACGAGCACCACGGTGCCTATAACCAACAGTCCATGGTGATCAGCATGGTGATCATGTAACTTATTGGTCAAGCTGGGACAGTTGAGTGGAGACCAGGCCTTATTATTCGTGGCTATCCTGGAAACTGATATAAAGAGGGACAATCCTCAAGAGAATCAAAACTGAGGCCAGCCTGGGCTACATAGATGGGATTTTATGTAAGAAAAGAAAAACTGGGGCTGTTCTTAGAAAAACCAAGATTGGGAGTTTCCTATGACTGAAAAAACTACCGCACTAGAACAAGCTACCATCTTTTTATTCAAGACCTTTGGGGCAGGAGTGTTTCAAAATTCAAAGTGTTTGGATTTAGAAGGACAACAAGGTACATATACCATGTGGAACACAAGACGCCCAGCTGTGTTTAGGGCAGACCCTCTTAAATCAGCAAAACAATATTTTGTAGCAAAATGCATACATCCCCACTGAATGGGATAAATGAATGCTATGAGCAGCTTCATGTTGACTCAGCGTCTGCCAGAGGAGTCGTGACCAGAACTTCCAGACTTCTGTACCCTTCCGATTACAGGTAAGGGCAGTGGATTTGAAGTTACTTCCAACCTCAGAACATATTGTTGCTTCTCTTCTGTGCAGGAAACCGGGCGTCCTGGTCACAACTGTACTCACATTTCAAAGTCGTCTGGCACACACTGGGTTTAAACTAGTGAATGGTAGCATGTTTTAGTTCTACCACGAAAGAACTTAACGTTAGGTTTAATTTAGTGAATTACAGCATTTTTTTAGTTCGAATACGAAAGAATGCAAATTCTGGCCCTGTTAGAAAGTGGGAAACGCGTTTCCTGAATATTCTCATGAAATTTGAATCTTTTTTTCTTTTTTCTTTTGGTTTCTGAATCTTAAATAACTATTTGAATGATTACTTCCCCTGAAAAAGTTTACCTAGACGTGTGAATAAAATTAGCATCTTTTACTAATCTAATGCATGAAATGTTCATTTATGAAATAAGAATCTAGGAGGATTCAAAATGTCCTAAATCTCCTCTCCAATGACATCTGCCGGACCCTTGTTTGTCTGTTGATGGCAACAACATTTCATACTTGATTTGGGGCCAGCAAGATCACTCAGCTAGCCAAGGTACCTGATGTCAAGCCTGACGACCTGAGTTTGACTCCTGCAACCAACACTGTGGACTGAGAGAATCAACTCTGGAAAGTCGTTCTCTGATCTCCATGCTCTCTCCATGGCACGCCCACCCCGAGACACACACCAAACAAACAAAAATAACAAATAAATAATAAATAAATAAATGGAAATGTTTTATTCCAAAATGTTATTATAAAGGTAATATATTATAACTGAATGCTGTGTGTAACAAATTATACTGACTTTATTATTTGTTCCTGTGTGCATTTGGATGAGGTCTACATCACGTATGGAAACTGGGGGCTATGCTTTTACTGGGTTAAGTCTTACTCCTCCGCAAAGGTTTGAAACCAAACGTAAACCTGGATAATAGGATGAGTGATAATTTATACCATTGGAGGAAAAAAAAAAGCCTGGAACCCTTTACTGCCTGCCTTCTTTCATCACGTGATTGTGACTGAAAGGCAAAGGACATCACAGCAATGTGGGAAGAGTGACACGCACGGAAAGCGCTGGGCTTCCGTGACATCCCTGAGCGCACACCACTGAACCGGACCCTGAAGAGGGTCGAGGTGACGGCGTCCTCAAGACTCCTTCTAAACGTGACCAAACACTTAGCAGCTGGACCTGAACTGAACTGCGTATACATATGCACATGCAAAGTCAAACTTGTCTCAAACTCATGCTTTCCACATTCCTCGGGTGACAAAGGGGTAGGGGTCATGACAGCGGTGACTAGGCACTGAGTAGCTGCCATTCGACACGGCAGGGGTTCTCACTGAAGCTGGGTCACCCTGTGATGTCGGGACCATTACCACCTTCATTCTGTCTGTGCCTTCATCCATGTCACACCTGATGTGGGAACAGCTGGGGTCTTCAGCATAAACACTGGGTACCCAGCACTGAATCACAGCCTTCGATCTTCAGAGGGTAACATTGCTAACAGGAAATCCCCAGGGGACACTCTTTTTCTACATGTGCCCTTTGGGTCCTCAAACATAAATGCTGGGAAATCTTGTTTTTGGACATGTCTCTAGCTGTGGCAACTGTCTCCCCAGGTCTGGAGCCCGAGATGTATGGTCCTCCCAAGCCCATCTAGCACACAGAACATACAAGCCTACACTGTTCCTTGTGCCCAACACTTTTTAGTTTTGTTC
>NC_022032.1:20062287-20067954 GCF_000317375.1 Microtus ochrogaster | reverse complement strand
AAAAAAAAAAAAAAAAAAAAAAAAGGAAGGACAATTAAAAATGCCATCGCCCCCAAACACAGATGGAACAAGGAGATAAGCGAGCTGTCTGGGACTTTTCCTCAAAAAGGAAGTCTTATGATCCTACATAATCCCAGGGTTACGCCGATAAGAACAAACATGGTTTTTGCAATCCATCACAACAAACCCAAAAGGAAAGTGAGCGTGGCTTCAAAGCCTGAGATCCCACAGCACCCTCTGCAGCATCTAGAGAATACAGTGAGCCAAGCAGAGCCGCCAGCACTCATCCTGCCCCTTAGTGCTTCCAAGGAGAAAGAGGCAGGAAGACAGGCCCCGGAAGTAAGACACAGCACTGTCCACTGCCTTTCTTGGCCTAGCAGCCACAGAAAAGGGAGAAGAGGAAGTGCGGGGACACTGACCAGGGACTGGCTCTCCAAAATGACTTTCTATTCTTTCCAAAAGAACGCTCTCAAAATGACAGTTTCCCCACAAATGTAAACACAGAGGTTTGTATGTTTTTGTTTTTGTTGGGAAGTTGTTTTATTTTGTTTTTGAGATGTGTGTGTGTGTATGTGTGTGTGTATTGGGTGTGTGTGTGTGTATGGGTACTGTGTGTATGCCAAGTGTGTGTGCCAAGTATGCACAGATGTCCTCAGACCAGAAGAGGGTGTTGGGTCTCCTAAAGCTGAAGCAGAGGCAGTTAGTTATGAGCCCTCTGATGTGGAGTCTAGGAACGGAACTCAGGTCCTCTGGAAGAGCAGCAAGTGCTCTCCAGTCATCTCTCTAGTCCAAGACTAAAGGTTCTGCTCCGGGAAAACCAGTCTATCCCTAACCTACCAAGAGCATGGAGGAGAGTTAAGAGGCAAAGCCATTGCCACACTCAGAGGCTCTGAAAGAGGGGCAAACCTTATACACAGCATCATGTTGCTGGTTTTCTTACATCCTCTGCCACAGCAATAGGATCGTAGGCAACAGCATGGGACCTGGCTGAACCTGCCTGGTTTCAATTGCAGCTCTATTCCTCAGTGCTGTGGCCTTCAGCAGGTCACCGATCCTCTCTGTTCTTAGCAGGGTTCATAAGAATAAAATGAAGAGAAATGTAAAACACTTATTGCAATCCCACCACTCCATAGACTAGGGCAGGCATCTCAAGCCAAGCATGGTGGCACGTGCTCAGAAACCTAGCACTGGAAGGCTGACAAGAGGAGTCCTGGGGCTTGCTGCCCAGCCAGTCGACCCTAATGAAAGAGCCAGCCAATGAGAGACTGTCTCAACAAAAGCAAGTTCTTTCCTAGTCAGGGAAATGGAGCTAATGGCTCCGAGGTGAAGGGTACCTCTGAACTCGGATTTAGTTCCCAGAACCCACATGACTACTCACAACTGTCTATAACAATCCTAGGCTATCTGGTACCATCTCTGGCCTCCATGAGCACTGGGCACACATAGTTCACATACATACCTGCAGGTAAACATTCATACCCATAAGATAAAAATAAATCTTTAAAATTAAGTTATAGTGTACCTAAAGAATGACACCCGAGGTGTCCTCTGATCTACAGACACAAAACGCACAAACACACACATACACACATGCACATACACACACATGCACAAACACACACATACACACATGCACATACACACACAAACACACAGGCACATACATACACATGCACAAACACACATACACAGACACATACACACATAACACACACAGATGTACACACATAAACACATACACAAACACACACACATACACACACACACACCCAAAGGGAGAGATGAGAATACTTTACATTTCATGCACCATGGACTATAAATAGGTACAAAATTTCCAGACAGAAGCTTGGCAATACGCACCAAAAAATTGTAAATGACGCTATTGGGCTCAGCAATGTACCTTCTAGGAATGCTTCTCAAGTAATTTAGTCATGTGTAAAATATGTTTTCTTTTTTTAAAAAAAATCTAGCATTAACAATGAATATTTTGTAGATACAAATGTAATAATTTTGAAATATAAAAATATTTTTTTAAAAAAAAGCTGTGCGGGGTTACAAAAATAAATTATTTTCCAGATAAAACTAAATTGCAAAATTTTATGTTTTACTCCATCCAGTTTTAAAGAAACTATCTTCTTGAACAATTCTATACATGAGACAGTAAAGTAGTCTGGCTTCTGAGACATTGTAAACTTAAAACCATGCTGGGGAAACTGAGTGTACTTGGCTCCGGGACCTAGCACCTAGAAGATACCAGTTTGCGTAATTCAGCAATACAAGTGCCACGGTCAGATTCTCAAACATATAGATTTGAGCTCATGCTGAGTTTTCTTTCTTTTGTTTTTTTTTTCTTTTGTTTTTTCGAGACAGGGTTTCTCTGTGTACCCTTGGCTGTCCTGAAACTTGCTCTGTAGACCAGGTTGGCCTCAAACTCTGAGATCCGCCAGCCTCTGCCTGTCGAGTGCTGGGATTAAAGGCGTGCGCCACCAGTGCTGCATTCTCAAGCCTTCTTCCTACATGGAAAATGTGGGGGGGAACCCTATTTTCTCCCGATCAGCATCTCCTCTGAGCAGTCACTGTGTCACAGAACAAGAAAAAGAAGCAAGCTCTAAGACAGTCTCTTGTTCTAGGAGTTGAAAGGTGATCCATTCAAGATGCCCCTCTTCTCCTTTCTGAAATGAAGGTGGTCTGCCACCAACTGTTCAAGTCGGCAAGCCCAGAAAGGACTGGTACATCTTCATGTACAGCTGAGAAACAGCAAGCAAGTTGCTCTGCAGCTCTCAGGAAGGCAACATCCCAACAAGCCATAGTCAAGTTGAAAATGCATGTGTCACACCTAACCTCACCACCACGGGTCAGCCACACGGCACACTGCAGCGTGCTCATGCCACAGCCTGCTTTCCTGTGGTCCTGTAGAAGCTGTGGCTAGCTGCACTGCCTACAGTCATGAGGAAACACACTGCTGCATACCGTTACCCCAGGAAGAAAGAGCATCATTAGGTCAACCAATCATAAACCAAGCCTTCGTAAGCCAGGGCCAGGCTATATATGGGGAAAGTATATTAAGATGGTACATGAGGGGGCTGGACAGATGGCTCAGAAGTTAAAAGCACTTACTGCTCTTCCAGAGGTCTCAGGATCTATTCCCAGTACCCATGTGGCAGCTCACAACCATCTGTAACTCCAGTTCCAGGGAACCCAACACATTTTTCTAGCCTTCTCTGGCACTAGGCATGCATGGGGTGCATAGACACAAATGCATGCAACCTTCTTGAACATAACACAACCTTCTAAAATATAACAGGTCTATAAAAAAAAACCTCTGTTCAGGGCTTCGGCTATAGCTCAGTGGTAGAGCAATTGCTTAGCAGGCATGAGGTCAACGCCTGGTACCACAAACATAAAGAAAGAAGTAACAGGAGCTATAGAAATGGCTTAGCAGTTAAGAGCACTGTCTTGCTCTTGCAAAGGGCCCAGGTTCAACTTCCAGAACCCACATGGCTGCTCACAACTGTCTGTAATCCCAGTCCCAGAGGATGCCACACACTCTTCCACCTTCTTTAGGCTTGCACGTCCAGCATAGACATACAAGCAGGTGAAACACCCACACGATTAGAAAGACATAAAGAGGGAAAGGAGTATATCTTGAGGGGAGTCCACTTCTGATACTAATGTGTTCAGTCCATTGGTTAGAAAAGCCAAAAGACAGGGTGCTTAGCAGGGGCGGCTTACTGACACCCAAGGAAACTTTGCAGAAAGCTACCACTTTTCCTGCTATCTTATTTTAAGACTATTTTTGGCCTTAAAGACAAATGGCTTCCCAAATACAGAGGAAAGAAGTATCTATCTGTTCTTGAAAAGGCCATTGTGCTGCCCTCCTATGAGATGAAATGATTCTTTTCTGCACATCCAAATTCATGACTGCCCACTCTTGCAGGGGTTCCTTTAAGCTGCCCTTCTTCTAGTGATTACCCAAAACAGGGTACCTACTTACTGTTGTTGTCAGTTTCATCATTATTATCATCATCATCACATATACTACAGATGCTTATGTTCAGATAAAGCCTGGTTCCGACAGACAAATCCAAACTATAAACTTGGGCACTGAGATATCAGAGTTTGAGTCTATCCTTGGGAGACGCCATCACTAGCAATGAACTCCAACTGCAAAAAGCCAGCATTGCATCCCATGCTAGGTCCATGCATCTCCCCGACACAGGAACACATTTCTGCCCTGGACGCAGGAGAACTGCCTTAACATATTAAAAAAAAAAAAATACTCACTGCCTCTCAGTTTCCGAACAGTTGCCAAAAGCTGAAATTGGTGTTCATTGTATGGTTGCCAGGTTCTCCTCCGAAGCAACCCTTTTCCAAACCACAGTGAGGCCAGCAAGATGGCTCAGTGGGTAAAGGCACTTGACTTGCTGCCAAGCCCCAGTGCAACCCCTGAAACTCACACAATGGAAGAAAAGATCTGACGACTCCAAGATGGCCTTTGATCTCTACACATGCAGTGTGAACTGTGCAACACACACACACACACACACACACACACACACAAAATAAGCAAGTGTAATTTTTAACGCCTTAAACGTTTTTGAAAACCACATCGGTTTCCTTCTTTTTCCTTATTAACATAGCATGGTAGAAATAGCTCAGGTTTGGTGTCAAGCACACCTGGATTTGAATGTTACCCATATGCAGCCTGTAAGGACGTCTACAGGCCTCGCCTATCAACCACAACCTAAGAATCATGCCAGAGCTACCGTGAGACCGAACTGGCCTCCTCTAAGACTTCTCCAAAGAAACATCACATGGCATGGCAAGTTCTGCCTAAGGGAGAGAGGACAAGGGCAGATTCTCCAGAGAGCAAGAAGGCATCCAAGGTCCATTGTACGGAACAGGAGTGTATCCCTGCCCTGCACAGCGGTGACCAGATTAATGTCTCCAACACCTCCTTGCTTAAAATCTCTGAATAACTCCACGGTGTGGACTAAAACTCGCACCCCAAGCCACTACAATTCAGCTCAGTTCCACCGTCCCAACCCTTCTTCCACTGATTCTGGCCACCTGGTGACACCGGCGTTCACACCGTGCACTTGAAAGTGGGCTTATCACCCGTACAAAGTCCTTCTGAGCGAGGCTCTTACCTTTGCATCTCTGAACGCCCCCTCAATTTATCAAGCATTGCGCCTTGTAGATAATGACCCAGCGTGATTATTAGTCAATAAGGAAGTAGATGAATCTCTTCTGGAGAACAGACGGGGCCGGGAGGGAGAGGCGTGTTAACATACCAACTCTATGTTGGGATAAATTTATCATACACGGATGATAAGGAAAATAAAAAGATTGCAAAAAGCATAAAGGCTGAAAAGTGAACCGACTTACTATTTTCATACAATCCAGAGAATTCAGTCTGGTATATTAACTAACTTTTGAATTTATTCAACGTTTCATTTAAAAATAAACTTCCTTGACTCATGCTCATGAAGAGTCCTGAGCATTCAGCGTTAGGAAGAGCTCCGTGAAACCCAAGATGGTTCAGACACAGCAGCCAAAGAAGGTACAGGGCGATGTTAGAGCCAGTCACATCCAAGTAAAGACAAGCCATAATGTCCTCATGACGTTACCAGAGAAGCTTACCAGGGGCAATGGAGATGTGCTGGC
>NC_022032.1:20059515-20061677 GCF_000317375.1 Microtus ochrogaster | reverse complement strand
CCCTCCTGCTACCGCGCACCCCAGTGTGGTCATTTAACGCAGAAGGTCAGCTTAACCTCCATGTCCCACTCAACTCCACCCTTGCACGTGCATTTCACAGGACTGTAACCTGGTGTTTTCTATGGGCAGGTCATGTGGAACCTGTGTTGAGAGGGTTTTACTCTCTTACATAAAACTCAGGGGAAAAAAAAAGGTCTCTAGAAGGTTTCATAGAAGAGGCGGTCGAACTGAGTCTGAAAAGCAGATGCTCCTCAGGTCAAAAGGAAGGAAAAGCATCCCAGGGAAAAAAAACAGGCAAACAAAAGAAAAACAACGGAGAAAGAAAGGGGGGGAGCATAAGGAAGCAGCTGAACCATTAATAGGAGAAGCTGTGCCGCTGGGCAAGGGCCAGACAAGGAAACAGCTGCAAACCTTGATTGCGCACAGCTAGTCAAGAGAGAGCAAGCCATCCTTGCACTTATGGGGTCCTTGTTGACTGACTGAAGGACACATCCAGCACACACCAGAGCCTGTACTGATGTGGCTGGTGCGCTTTCCTACCTGCTGTCTGCTCTGTGTCCATTTCTAGGAAGCGGAGGCCATAACCTCTTCGTCCCTAACCAACGGTGGACAGGTAATAGGACCTGGGGAACTAATTCAACCATTACAATTGAACTCGACCCACACTTATGGAATGTGCCTATGCGAGCCACCTCCCTCTGCCCTGTGAGAAGAACTCCACAGCCCTCGAAAATTCATAACTGGTTCCAAAAGACAGTTATTTATAATCGAGTGCAGAATGTATTAAGTGAAAATAAGCCCCAGGCACAGCTAAGGCCTCGAAGTAAGACCTTCGAATTGTATTCCCACAGTGACGAGCTCAGCAAATATCTAATTAAAGCTGCCACTGCAGGCCAAGAGGCCAGGTGCTCTGACCACCACGGCCAAGGGCAACGCCATGTTTACCTCAGTCACGCTGCAGGAGTCTCAGTCACGTGAGAGCCAACACAAGGGCGGGCCTCCATCCGGTCCTCCAGTGTCTAAGCCTGAATCTGAGATGTTCTGCCCGCCATTCTACGGCCTAGCATTGTGCTGTGTTCTTAGGGAAAAGGCCTCACGCAGAGCAAGGGCTAAAAGAAGGACTCCCAGAGAAGAAAGCCCCATCCTGCACATGTCCACCCTGCTAAAGCCTGGCCTAGGAGCACCACCATTCTCCAGCCTCCCTAACCTGGAGGGGTTTTAGTCAAATCTGAGACATTGCCCCTGTCTGCTCTTCACTTTGAGTATGATAAACCCACTCAGAATCACTTCACTTTTTTTATGAATCGATTCAAAATAAAAGAGTACAAAAGATATTTTTTTTATCTTTGTATTACTTCCCCTTAGACACAGAGGAGGCAGTTATGCTGGGGTGTTCTTCAATGAGAGTGCTTGTCTTGCATGCACAAGGCCTCTGATTTTATCCCCATCACTGCAGAAGGAGGGAGGTGGGAGAGAGGGAGGAAGGGAGGGAGGGAGGGAGGGAGGGAGAGAGAGAGAGAGGGAGGGAAGGAGGGAGAGGAATCAATCAGAAAGATGAGTCAGGTTATCATCGGTCAGGATGCAGTCCTTTTTGCACTGCTAGTCAAGTCTAAGGCCTGCAAATACACATCCCCTCCTAGGCACACATCGCAGGGTTGGAGTTCTGCTGCACTCTGTCCCAGTCGGTATTTTCTGAGACATATTCCAAATCCACGCAATCTGTTCTCGCCAAGGAAAAAAAGAAACGAAAAAGTTTGTCCTAACCCTAGATAAAACCTTCCCTAACGGGGAAAGCGGACCGCAAGTCATAGGCACTCACCATGATCATCCCCACTGACTCATGCGCTCAGTCAGACCAGACACCTCGCCAGGCTGCAGCCGCACAGGGGCTCCAGGACCTTCTCTGGCTTTCTTTCCTCTTGCTGTTCTTTCAACCACAATTGCCTTGCTCACCCGTAAGTTACAGTTCCAACTGTCTGTCTGTCTGTCTGTCTGTCTGTCTCTCTCTCTCTGTGTGTTTCTCTCTGTGTGTTTCTCTCTGTCTCTCTCTGTCTCTCTCTGTCTCTCTCTCTCTGTCTCTCTCTCTCTCTGTCTCTCTCTCTGTCTCTGTCTCTCTCTGTCTCTCTCTGTCTCTCTCTGTCTCTCTCTCTCTGTCTCTCTCT
>NC_022032.1:20039838-20059415 GCF_000317375.1 Microtus ochrogaster | reverse complement strand
CCACTTCCAGAAGTTGTGAACAGAGCACACCCCAAGTTCTCACCTCCTCCCTCTTCCCTCCCTGAGCTTCAGGCCTGCCATGCTTCTCCCTCCGATGCTCACATTCCTTCATCTTCTGTCACCACAGATGTTCTATTACCTGCCTCCTCCTTCGCTAAACTCTCAGATCTCGGAGAGCATGGCTGGAAATTTTTCAACTGTGCCTCTTCGCAGCGCAGTACTGCACACACAGCTGCTCACAAGGACCTGCCGCGGGAACTCATCCCATGCAGAGCTCTCCTTAAAGCGGTGTGTAGAGACGGCTTCAGCTTCATCTCATCGCTGTCATTGCTCAAACAGCTCATTTCAGGGATTCTTGCAGGGTGGGGGAATTTCGCCCCTTGGGCTAGAGAAATGGCAATTGAGAATACAGGCTGCTTTTGCAGAGGACCTGTGCTTAGCTCCCAGCACCCACATAGTGGCTCACAAGCATCTGTAACTCCAGTTCCAGGAGGTCTGATGCCCACTTCTGGTCCCTATGGGCACTGCATGCACATTATAAGCAGAGACATACATGATGGCACACACTTATGAATAAAAATAGATACATATCCTTAAAAGGGGGAATAATAGGTTCTGACACTTCTACTACCCCACATTGTATCAGATATGATATTGTGTGTCTTTTCCCAATATTTACAATTCATGATGAGTTATTTTCACATTAACTTGCCAGGCTGTGCTATTCAACAAAATCAATTTTCCCCAGAGAGAATGAACGAAATAAATACTTGAGCAGACCATAAATCTCAACTAACAATGAATTTGCTATCACGATTGACCTGCCACTTAATGTCTTCATATGCTACAGTTCTTGTAAGAAAAAGTGACAAGTTCCTCACTCTGGAACTGAACATGGTGGCAGACACCTGCACACAGGCTGAGGCAGAAGGATCACAAGTTTGAAGCCAGCCTGAACTTCATACTGAGACTCTGTCTCAGAAACAAGAGGTTCCTCATTCTGTTGATGATTCATAACAAATATTCAAATGCCTTTATTTGCTTAACAGGGCTGTTATTACAGCAATACATTTTTTCCATCCACACAGTGGTACTAAGCCATTACAGAGAGGGCTAGGCTTAAATTATTAAGCCCCTAATTGTTATTCCGAGGCTGAACTGACTCAGCTTCCCCCTGGGATGCGGTGCAAGCGCTGAGCCTGTGTGGACATTTCATCTGAATGGAAACACTCCCTCCTATAGCAAAGTTCCTGGAGACTCGGGACATTAAATAACTCGCCAGTCTCAGGGAGTCCCAAAAATGTAACGGATTCACAAGACCCCTTCCTCCCCATAAGCAATAAGGATAGCTGAGGAGAGATTATAGCTAGAGTATAATATAACACAGGTAGATGTCATATCTAGGATAGTAGTTATATATAAAACAGCAGTATAATATAACATAGAACAGATACAGATATTGCAGTATAGCTGCCAGTAAGCTGTGCCACGTTCCCCCTTCCCTGAGTTAACGCCCGTGCTACGTTGGTCTTTCAGTGATGTTCCTGCCTTCGAATAATGCATGCTCCTGAGAGTAATCACCCCCTGTGAGTGACCCCAATAAACTATCGATTCAAGGTGAACAATGGTGGTGCCCGTACCTTGGCCTGTCACCAGTCCGCTATCTGGGGTGAGCAAAGACTTACTCATATTCCCCCAGGATCGTGTCACAGAACAGAACCTTGGGGTCCAATGGACTTCCTTATCAGGCCTAAGCAGTTATCCTGAAAGCAAGGGCTAGCTGCAATTAATTCACATGCACATTCCCCTGATGTTTCCCCCTCTTTATAGAAATGATGGGACTTGAAATATAATAAGGGAAAAAAAGCACTTAATGCACAGTCCAACAAAATAAGAGCCTGGACAGCAAGACAGGCTATTATCACTGAAGAAACCCCTAATTCAGGGGCCGGGGAGATGGTCTAGAAGGTAAGGGCTCTTGCTGCTCTCACAGAGCGTCTGGACTCAGTTCCCAGCACCCACATGGTAGCTCACAATCACCCATAATTCCAGCTCCAGAAGATCTGATGCCCTCTTCTGACATACATGGGCAACACACACACACACACACAGACACACACACACACACACACATCATACATATAAAATACATCATTTTTAAAAATGCATAAAGAAATCCCCATTCTATGGGGAAGTTGAGAACTTTTTCCTGGTTTTCCATGTACCCACGCACTTCATTCATCAGTAACTTAAAATATTGCCCAAAGTGCATTTTTATCAACACTTAACAGCAGTTCATTTGGGAGGCTCACTTTCCAGATCGTATTTTAATGTCATCTGGAACCTACCAAGAGAATGATTGGATCTAACAGCTGAGCATCCAAGAAATAAACAACTTAAAATCAGGCATAGAATTTAAATAGCTATTTCTCATCATGAAAAGACATTCTACCCCACTATAGTTACTAAGGAACTGGGAATCAAAATATCATAATGAGGAACCCCTCACATCTATTAGGATTATTTAAAAAGGAGAAGTACAAATAGTCCCTAAAAAGCAACACGTGTTGGGAAAGAGGCAAAGTCCTTAGAACGGATGTGCATTTCAAGCAGAAGCATAAAAAGAAAATGGTACAGTAAGTATGTAAAACAGTTCAGTGGTTCCTAGGACCTAACATTCCAGCCTTTATGCTGATAATAAGGGGCAAACCAGTCTCTTGTGTAATGCTTCTTAGCGAAATTCGGGAGCCAGCAGGGTTCGGGAAAGCTGAGATACAAGAAAGAGGAGGGCTGGAGGACATCACAGCTGTTTCTGTGCCCAGGTTCTGCCGGACCAGCCCGGACTAGGGAAGTGCAGGCAAGCCCCGGAGCAGTCTGTGAGCTAGGACCTAGGGCTGCAGCATTACAGGCAGTTTGGGGGAGGTCTGCAGCTGATTGGAAACCTGCGGAGGAGTGGGGACCCATACAGACTAGAGACAGGAGGTAAAGTTAAGAAGTTTGGGGGAAATTTTTAACTTGGGTGTACACTTGAAACTTCCAGGCCCAAAATTCTGATACTTGGAGTCCCAAGACTATGGGATCAAGAGAGATCCCACTCTCAGAAATAGGCAGGTGGGGAAACTGAGGCTGTTTATTGACAGGTGCACTTATCTGGAGTCTGTTTGTCCTGTGACAGGTGGATACAAGTCATGATTTCCCGAAGCTTACAAGATTTTTTTTAAGTTTATAAAAATAAAAAGGAACAATAAAAGTTTTAGATATTACCACTGTTTGTAATCTGTAGTGAAATCCACATCGTGGAAAAATCAGTAGACTCACACCTTCGAGTCATAGCAAAAGCTATGGTTTGTGGTTAAAAGAATGAACATTCTTTCCTCTATCCAGACGGCTGGATTATACAGTTTATATAGACTGGACAGAGATATTGTCAGTACAATGAGAAGCACATTTAAGTCTATACTTAGAGGATGACGAAAGAAATTTAAAATTTCGAACTCGTGACTATGCTATTAGCAATCACTGCTTTAACAGGCGTAGATTAATAGTGTATCAGAGTTCTGCTGATTAGTGTAAAATTCTGAACTTTTGAAGTCTTAGTAAAAATAATAGTGTTGGCAGAAGGAAAGGGATCCGAAACATTTCTCATTTTTCTTATACCTTAAATCCCTTCCGTAGACTTTTACAACTTGCATTTACACACCTTAAAACACTTTCTTCCACCCTCACAACTGACATCAACTTTAAACCTTTTCTTCTCATTCAGGCATTTACAAGACACAGGTGGTGGACTACTGAGAGAAGCCGCTACAAAGCAAATTCCTTTAAATAAAGAAATTGTAAAAAGCTACATTGAAACTAGTCTTGTGTGTTTATCTTTTTCTGTGTGAAGTCTTCCAGCAAGGGAAACGCTGTGTCTGCCTTTTTCAACAGAAGACCTAGTAGCTCTAGAAAAGCGAGGCCTGATGCCTGACTTTACATAGGAAGTCAACTGGCCACGAAGCTGCAGCCTTCAGGGAGGAGCTGGTTTGCTTGCTTGCTGATGTTAAACTGACAAATCTAGTTAGCGGCCAACACCATCAGAGATCTGAGAAGGATAAGCCATAGCAAGAAATATAATCTAAATGGTCTATGTATATATCAGCTAAATGAAAGAGCTACCCTAGGCTCCTCGATAGTTCTGTAGAGGCTGGTCTTCTATTGTCACAAAGGGCAGCATAGGCCTTCAGCTGCCAGACCCAGGAAATCTAAGAGATGTTTCCTGTGGAGAAGGAACTTGGGAAAACTGACCTACATTGTTGAGGCAGAGTAGGCAATCAATCCAACAGTGCCCACATTTTAGGCAGGGTCCCGGAAGTGGGAGAGACATGGATCAGGTCTTGCCCGGTGGTTCGAACCACCACAATCCAGGTGGAGTCGTCCATGCCCCATTGTCTTCTTTGGAGACCTTACTATCGCCACTAGGAGCTAGCATTTCTGTCTATCATGGAAAGCTTTCTTCATTAAACCCTTTGAATGCCATATTCAGCACATCTCTGAAGAGTTTGAGGACCACTATCTATTGAGTGTACCTGATTCTGAACAAACCTTGCTTCTAGTTACTTGTTTTGAGCTTAACCTTGCAAACATATACAGGAAACTAAATAAAGCTTGTCCCTGTAGGTGGATTACAGTTGTACTTAGCATGACTGTGAACACAGTTCTGGACACACTAAATAATTTGATCATTTATAAGGTTACTGGGCATTAACTTGCATGTCTTAATTATCTTTAACAATTTACATCAAGTTCATAGCATTTATAAAATTAGGATTTTATAGCTTTAACCCTATTAAGTTTGAGCCTTAAAATTTGAGTTGAAATTTAATTGAAGATCCTTAAGCATCAATAATAAAACTTTAGGTCATAAATCCAGTCCAGTTCCCAGAGAAAGTGGGGATTTTAGTAGACCAAAAATGTAGTTCACATAGATACTGGAAACCTTACTTTTCGGATCCGTTTATAGTGCACTGTTACAGAGTATCATAGTTACTTGTATGACTCGGCTTATCCAAATAGCTGAAAGTTAACAAAGTTAGCCAAGACAAAGAGACTAGACATAGACCTTTAGATCAATTACTGTTAACCTGAGTAGACCTTAAGGATTTATAAACCTTACTTATCAAACATAGATTGTTCCTTAACTAAAATTTTAGAAATCTAATATTGAACAATTAGCAAAGACACAAGAAGTTAGACATACACCTTTAAGTTAGTTTCTATTAGCCTGAGTATTTATCTTTATAACCTTAGGAATGTATCATCATATGAAAATGCATCCTAATTCAGGACAATTTGGAGACACACTGTTGCCTCCTTAGTCTAAGATGGAGGTACAATGATAAGCAGGGGACTCAACAGGACTAAGAAGTTTTATAGGTGTTGCTTTAGTTGGGTTATGCCACGTGGCTATCTTAATCAAGACAGTGGTGAAATGACACAGCATATACTCTTTTAACCTTAGTAAAGATGGCTGTCAGCCGCATGCTTGCTTATTCTGATGAAGTGATCAGTCATGATGGAAGCAAGTCACATGGTTGCTATTGAAAAGCATCAACTTTTCCTAGTAGATCTATTTTTTAAACAAGAGTTAAATCCAAGTTACATATACATCATAATCTAAATAAGAATTGAATCACATATATACTAAGTTGTAGTGAACAAAGATTACCTAGGTATAGCTTTTGAACTATAAGCCTTTCTCTGTAAGTTTTAGGCTAAATTTGGTCACAGGTTTTTTTAACCATACCCAATAAACTTACAAATTCTGAAATGGTTTACAGTAAAGTCTTAAAAGATTTTTTTTCAAGAGAAAAGAGCAAAGAAATCATAGAAATAAAAACTTGTAAGAGTGGAAAGTAGAAAGATCATAGAAAAAAGGAGATTCTTAGAAATGTAGGGAAGAGAAAGTTTAGATATAAGAGATTTGGGGATCACTTGTTTGCGCAGGGACAGGAGTTGTTGCCAGGAGGGAGAATCTGAAAATGAAGTGTGCCAATTTTGGCCACTGACTGAGCTGTACTGAGGCCAAGCCATTCGCAGTAAGACAGTGAGTGATGCTTTAGGAAAGTCTGTGAGTCTGAGGAGGGAGAGAGAAAGGGTCATGTCAGGCCCAGGAGGGTGCGAGGGAGCAGTGAGATGTCGAGGAGGGAGCTGAGAGACAGAAGGGACAGGGTCATAGAGAGGTGTGCCATGCCATCTGAGGGAGGATTCTAGGATCTTAAAGACCAAGAAGGGCTTACCTAAGGAAGCTGTGGGACTATGGGCTCCTAGGGGGAGGCCAGGAAGTTCCCAGGAAACTGAGAATAAAGGGGCCGAGGCTCGTAAGTGTTGTGGTGACAAGAATCTTAGTCCGGTGTCCCCAGGCTGACTGAGAGGGTTGTCAGAGAGAATTGTCTTAAATGACAGAAGAGAGGCATACCTATCCATGTGATAGGGGCCAATTAGGGCTTACAGGGCTTTCTGACACACCAGTATGGCCTCTGTAGCAACAGTAGACAAACCAGGCAGCCCTGGGTGACAGCCAGAGAGGATGAGAGACAAGTGGTTAGAGCAGGTAAGAAGAAAACACCTGGAGAGGTGGCCTGGGAGAGGCTTGCAGGAAAGGGGAGGGTTCCAATAGAGGGAGAGGAGTATGTGTCTTAGTGGAGAGATGGCCACATAGCAGACATCTGGCACAGCAGGTCAGAGAAATGGAGAGATGTCCAGGTAGAAATACCCTCCGTGGATATTGTCTACAGCCATGTTCGCAGCAGCGTTGCTCAGGAGAGCCAAGATGTAGCCTGCATCCACCGACAGGTGCTGAACTAACAAAGCATGGAAACATCTTTCGGTCTTGAGCGGGGATAGATTCTGACACATGCCAGGTCTTGAACAGGGATAGATTCTGACACATGCCATTGCCTGGATGAACAAAGGAAGCAGGCTATTGAATGAAATGTGTCAGACACACACACACACACAAAAAAAAGGACATACGTGGAACGCTTCCACCACCATGAGGTGTCAAGTTCGCCGAGAAAGGAGAACGGTGGCTTCCAAGGGCCGAGAAAAGCGGAGTGACTGCTGAATACGAAGAGAGTTTCTGGTTCGGATGATTTTTTTTTTTAATTCAGGAAATGGTTAGTGGCGATGGTTGTACAACATTATAAATAATCTTAAGGTCACTGAACTGTCCACTTAAAGATAACTGGGACGGCAAATCTTATGACCTAAATTTTGCAACTGAGAGGTGACAAGGAGACATTTATTTGTAAATCCGCCACTTGCTGCCACTGTCGCCTTTGGTCTTCTCTGACGAAAAGTAATCATTTTTAGCATAGATGACTTGAAGTATTCACTAGAGGCACACGCACACAGAGAGGAGAGCAACGCTTTTTGGATCAACTAAAGGCTAGCTTTCCCTTCACAGTGATGGTCTCTCAGCTCAGGTTGGAGAAGCCCCACTAGTCTCTCCAAGAGGTGGGTTCTCTTGGCACAAGCCTTCAAGGAGAGATTCGGGGTGGAATCGCTTAGTCAGGATCAGCGGCTGCATCGACCCTCAACGAAAGGGAAGAATCCTGTGTGGACAGCTACCAGCCTTATCCTCATGTTTCCTCAGAGAAAGCAGGCCCCTGACAGGAGCTCTATGGCCACCACTACATGTGGAAGCATCATGGGATGCAGAAAGCAACATCAAAACAGTCTATGATTTTAGGCCTGTTCTACAATCTACCAAGAATCTGGTTTCTAGAACCAGGAGATACATACACCGATCAGAAGTCCTGCTCACTGTGGCTTCCCTGACAAGATGAGAGAGCTGTGATGTGGCCCTTGGACTCATAGGTAATCTCTAGTGGCTGCTAAAACCATGTTTTAGTTGCCTAGTCAAGTGATCCTTCCATAGACAACTGAGGTGCCCCAATATTGGGGACGGAGGTACCTAGCTAGGTCAAACCCCATCTCCCTCCTCAGCAAATGACTCAGCGCATGAACGGAACAGTTGGTTCTTTCTGCCGAGCGCCTTCCTCTAGCCCATCTCCCAAACTGTAAATGTACTGATTTTCAAAAACTACTAAATCAATCCATAAACAATCTTTTGCTGCCCTAAAGCTGCCTGGCCCCAGCAATTCCTCTCCTAGAACATTCTCCTGCCACTGTATGAATGCCAGTATCATCAGTACAGCGTACCTCAAAGCGGTAGAAGCAGTTCAAGTACCATCCCTACCAGGGCCTCCTTTACAGGCTCCCTGAGCTTCTACCTCCACTCTACAGTGCAGAGAAGAAAAGGGAGCCTCAACATGGCCACAGGTACCAGCACGCCCCACATCCCTAAGCTCATGCTCTCCCTATTGCTGTTTTCCCATCCCGCTTATGGGCTCCTTACCTTGAAAGGTGAGGCCAACTGTGCACGGAAGTTAAATTCTCCATACAAGGAAAATCCCAGAACCCCTAAGAATCACTCACTGTAGGCTTGCCTTCCGGATTATTATTCTAAAGTGAGATTATATTTTTCTGTTCTTCTGCCGGCTGCAAATCCCTAAACCCACTGGAATTCACTTAAAACCAATCTGCTGCGTTTTTATGGAGGAGAGTAATCAGGAAGTTTTGGCCCCACTGAACAGCTGGGAGTTTTGTTGCTGAAGGGTTTGGTTTGGTCTTTATGTTTCTAGCTGCTGGCCCTGCTAACAGGATTCCATGAAGGTCACATTTAATCTTGCAGCGACAGGCTACCTAAGCATTTCTTAGGTTGGCTTCAGTAAAAAATAAATTGCCCGAGCTCTGCAGACAGGTCTGGTGCTTGAGCCCAAACAATTAAAGCCAAAGGGAACAAACAGAGGCAGCTGTAAAACGCACTTGATTTCCAAAGAATTTCACTGCACAGGTTAAGGGCCGGAAGTGTTTGTTAATGACGATAACAAAGGTACAGCTAGTTTCATTCGTGCAGAAAGCAGCAGCTCTTGGAAGTCCATCTCCAGTTTACCACCAAATAGATTTATATTCACAAAAAAGGTGTAGCTATCACCACTGGGAATGAAATGTCAGGTTCTTTCAAGAGTCGTGGTACGAAAAAGAAAAGCTGAGCAATTTTTCATCTTACGGCTGTTGAACCTCTTATACACAGTGACAAGGCCCCTCGCTAGGTGACGAGACTCCATGCCTGTGTGCTAGATACACATACCAACAGGTTTCTAACACAAAGCCAAGCTCCGTCACTCCTTCTGGGCTGGATTTCAGCTTTTCTGAGCTAACCTTTGCTCTAAACTGAAAATCAACGCAGCAAATATTTATCTAGTTCTTATGGCGCACCAAGTGCCTGCGAGGAATGCAGAGAAGCACATGATCCCGGGTTTCAAGTGACACATCACGGAGGTGAGAAAAGTGAAATAACCAAAGCTTTTCACAACACACCCAGCGGCCCGCAAACACTCGGGTATGCACACAGCGTGAAGCCATAGGAACAGCACGTGCTGTGTGCTGCTTCTGTGGCCATTCAGAGTGCTTGCTGTTTTCAGCTGAAGAAATCAAGTCAGGCTTATGGTAAGAGGCCGGAAGAGAGGGATGAGCCTCTGGCTAAAGCAGAAGACTTTACCTACTTCCTTTTGATCCTTCTAGGCTCCGTTCTTATATTAAAATTGCTCCCAGACCCCCACACACCCCGCTCTAACACACACGTGCACACACACATACACCATATATACATACACACACACACACACACACACACTGCCAAGCATGAAGACCAGAGTCCGATCCCCAGCACTTATGTAAAAAGTCAGATCTGATGGTCCACGTTTGTAATCCCAGCACTGGGGTGGTAGAGACAGGAGGATCACTGCCAGTGACAGGCCCTGTATCAAAAAAAGTTAAACTGTCCCACAGGAGTGACACTGATCTCACATGTATGTGTGTGTGTATGTGTGTGTGTGCGTGCATGTGTATCAGGAGATCACTCAGCATCACTTGTGTGTGCGTGTGTATCAGATCACTCAGCATTACTAGTGTGTGTGTGTGTGTGTGTGTGTGTGTGTGTATCAGGAGATCACTCAGCATCACTCATGTGTGTGTGTTTGTGTGTAAAACACTCAGTATCATTCCTCTGGTACAGTCTGACTTTTTTTTTTTTTTTGATATGGGACCTGTCATTGGCAGTGATCCTCCTGTCTCCAGCACTCCAGTGTCAGGATTACAAATGTGGACCATCAGACCTGGCTTTTTATGTGGGTGCTGGGAATCAAACACTGATCCTCATGTTCGTGCAGTGGACACTCTCCCAACTAAGCATCTCCCCAGGCTCTAAGCATCTTCCACTCCTTATCATCAACTATGGTAGCTACTAGCCTCTTGTGTCTGCTGAGCCCTCAGAATGTAACGAGGTCAAATTAAGACAAGGTGCAGGTTTAAAAAAAAAAAAAACATACTAGGCTTTAAAGATTTACTATTAAAAAGAAATGTAAATTAACATTATCTTTGCACTCCTGATACTGAAGTGGTAACTAACATTTGGGAAGTAATGAGTCAGACAAATTTTATTATTCCACCTGTTTCTTTAACTTTACTAATATAGATACTAAAACCAAGAAATAAACACATGGCTTGTGTTGTACTTGTACCGGACTGTGTCCTCCTCATTAATTTCCTCCCTCCCCGCCCCCACCTTGGTTTTGTTCTTCAGTCTCTGGCCTAGGGATTGATATACCTAACCTAAGTTTCAGCACAATCATAAAATAGGACTGTATTCATAATTGGAGTGAAACTGTTCTAATATTTCAACAGATAAAGAACAGACATGTGAAGTCACCAGGGAAGGGGTAGGCTGTATAGGGAGAGCATGCTCACTAGACCTCCACATTTGCATACACCCTGAGAAATAGATCTGTGGCCATTTATCTAAATGAACTGCTCTTATCTGATGGGGAAAAAAAAAAAAAAAAAAACCTCTTATCTCCTCAACAGGACCCAAAAATAGAGCCTAGTCCAGACCTCTTACTTAATGAGAGTCCCCAGCTGCTAAAGCTAAGAAGACCCTGTCTGCTCAGGAATTTCTACTACACAAAGGATAGGGGACAGAACTCGGAGGACATCACTAGATAAGAGACATATATCATAGAAGAAGCCTGAATCCTTCCCACTCCATTTCAAAGGAAAAAAGGTTTAGAGCTCTCTCTTTGTGTCCCTGCCTGTCTCTCTCCCTTCATGCCTCTCTCCTCCTTCCTCCCTCTAGGGACAGTTTCTCTACAGCATGCAAGGCCCTCAACACGATGCATCAGGGTCTAGCTGTGGAGACCAATACTGCACTGATCCTCTCGTTGACTTGCTCGTAAGTAACGCTAATTCTTGTCTCCTTCTCCGGTGTTGTGTCTCTATGGTATTTACAACCATGTAAGGCAGAATTGTCACGTGGGATAACATCATAGACCATTACTAGTTCTTGGCATAGCAAAGCAATGGTGCCTCCCAGCATTGGCTAGGAGCGTCCCAATTCTGAGCCTGGATCTGTATAAGGAAGCACAGTAAGATGGAGAATGGCTAAGTCAATAGTTAGCACCCTGCTCTGCAGCATTCAGTTTCCTAGCTTGTCTTTCTTTCTCTGTTTATTTGTTTTTCTGAGACAAGGCTTCTCTGTGTAACACTGGCTGTCCTAGAATTCACTCTGTAGGCCAGGTTGGCCTCAAACTCACAGAGATCTGCTTGCCCCTGCCTCTCGAGTGCTAAAGTTAAAGGCAAGCACCCAAACTACCTGGCCCAATTTCCTTTTTCTAATTTCACACTTGCTAGAGTTTGGTCAGTGGGGACACATGAGCACTGTCTTGAGACCGTTTCTCTAGTCATGACTCAAATTTAAACAAACGCAAAGTGTCTTGGGGGAGGGTATTTAAAGAGAGTTAAATATATCCCACTATCAAGCTGTTTTCCTCCAGCATCTTTTAACATTGCATAAACAAAATTCGCACAATTTCTAAAATAAGAGCAGGGGTACAATCTAATATCCTTTTCTCCCAGCCAATAAGTGTATGATAAATATTTCCCCTCATTAAATGCTAGCCAAAAGTATGACTTTTAAAAACTACCTACTTTCCAGATATGCCATAATTTACATGTGTTTCTCTTGATTGGCTATTCAAAAGCTTCACAAGTCTCTATACAGTGAAATCCAATTGAATAAACTACCTTACCCATAAATCTTTGTTTTAATCTCTAGTCACCTCAAGGAAGTAGATTCCTAGAAACACCATTAATGGAACAGACCATTTAACTCTTGTTACATTAAGGTTTGTTCGGTTTGAAACAAAGTCTGACTTTGTATCCAAGCTAGCCCTGAGCTCACTATGTACCCAAGACCACCTCAACGTTGCAGCAATCCTCCTGCCTCAGCCTTCCTGATGTTAGGGAAGCAAGTATTCACCACTGTGACTGCCTGGCTAAAACATTTAACATTTTCAACACTGTGAGCATATATCACTAAGCTAAATTCCAGAAAAGTCCTCTTTGTGTAAAGCTTCAGCTATATGATGCTTCACCAGGTTTCCCAACAGTGGGTGACCTGTGGTACCTACCTAGTTAAGGAGCTCACAGTTCACTCTTGACCTGATCTGGCAGGAAGCACAATACTGTCCAATCTGCTTTCCGGCTTCCATATAAACCACTTGGGATGGGAGAAGAGTAAAACCCAATCAAAGAAGAGCAGTCTGGGGGACATAGCCTATGAGAGCTGCCACAGTGTTTCTGACTTGCTGTGTTGCCTCCTATCTTCTGGGGGGTGCTAGAGAAAGTTTAGGGGCCTTACAGTGTGAGTCTCTGTCCCTCCATCCCCAAAACTTCAACATCAATACCTCTAAGGTGACTTTGACGATGCCCAAGAGACAGTCGCCTGGAAATCTGTGTTCACTTGCATAGAGGCAGCGGCTGCCTGGCAATTTCATGTCACATTCTGTCTTGTACAGGGTTAAAGGTCTAACCCCAAAGACAACCAGAGGGGGGCTCCTTCAGCATTTCAACTCACCCATGAGTAAGTACTAACAACCTCACACACCTCTCCTTCCTTAACTCCACGGTGTGTCTGACACTTTGCAATGAAAGGAATTTCCTGGAACTTAACTTCATGGGATATGTTTACAGTATTTAAAATGCTAAACTTGGAGCCTTAGAGACTGCTCCATGTTTAAGAGTGCTTGATCGTCTTCCAGAGAACCCAGGTTGATACCCAGAGGCCACACAGAGGCTCCCAACCATCTGTAACTCCAGTTCCAGGGGATCTGCCACCCTGGTCTGGTCTCTACGGGCATCAGGCAAGCACACGCTACACAGACATCCATGCAGACAAAACACTCATACATATGAAATAAAGATAAATCTTAGCCATTCAAGTCAGCTGTGCAATTTCTACCTGTTCTCTGCCTCTCCCCTCTCCTCGGCTACCAAGTGCCGACTCTTTCTCTCCCCCACTCTCCCCTTGCTGCATCCTCCCCAGTTTCACTCCACCACCCCACCAACACCACAGTTAGGTGTCAGGACATTCTCTTCTCACCACTGCTCACCACTGCTCTTTTCTTCACCTTCAATACATCTAGGATAAGGAGAACAGAATTAAAAATGCCTGATATTGGCTGAGATAAAGCAATCTGTATGCACCTCCCTCTCCTTCACAATGTCAACCCAATAAAATGGGGAGTGAGTCAGATGTGAAGCTCACAGGGCCAAAACAGATAGATCTTCTGTCTGCAAAAGGACTTCTTTGGGTTGTCCCTAAATCCGATAGGCATAAGCTCACTAAGGATCAATTAAGTTCTTTTGGTTTACTTCCTTTTGGTTGCCTAAAGCATGGGCATCCAATACTGTCGCTCAGATAGCAGTAAGTTGATAAGTACATTTGGAAAGAAATTATGTCAAAAAAATGGCATGGGAAGTACTTGTTGCTCAAAAATACGTTTGTTTTTTTTTTTTTAATGAAAACTGGACAGGCTTTTATCACACAAAACTCTAAATTAAGATCTCTGTTCAACTGTATTGGGTATGTTCTTAAGATTTAAAAAAAAAAATGCTTAGGAAGTCCCCCCCAAGAGCCTCCTGTTTCTCCTATGTGTTTCCACATGTCTCTTTGCTCCGCTCTAGTTCTTTCCAGCTTACCAGAGCTGACAAAGGGAAGTATAACCCAAAACAGAAACAAAACAAGACAGGAGAAAGAACCCACCATAACTATGACCTTCCTGCACGAGGAGGCACCACCATACGACATTGTCTTTCTTCACTCTTTAGAATGGAAAAGTCAGCGTAGGACACCCACGATGTGAATACCATTTTTGGCAGGATGACTAAGGTCAATATGGGCAGCACCAACACAGGGGAGCCCTATTCAAAACAATATGTAAAACGTAGAAGCAAGTGGCTTTTGCTTGTTGTTTGCTTGGCATAGCCTTTGAGCCAAAGCCAAAACTGAAGACTCACCCTGGGAAAAAAATCCTGGAATAGTGAATGGTTCTGCACCTTTGCCCTGGCCACACAATTGAGGGACCTGGCACACTCTAGGGAACAAAAGGTTCATGATGATGGAGCGAAGAGATATATTATATGCTATAATGTATTATAATACTATGGATTATAGCCAAGCTCAAGTCTGAAAGATTTAGACTTGAGGACTGTAGCCAGTCTCAAATCTAAAGAATCCTGAATGGTTTTTAAATGTTCCTTTCCCTTGGTCATTTAATAATAAACAAATGTATTTCCTGGTCCCCTAAGGATTACAGAACTATCTAACCACATTTTATGGAAATTAAGGTCCCAAAAGGGGAAGTTACTAAAGAATGAATAAAAGAGATAAAAAGTCATCTCCAAGTCTTGGGGTATAACACTTGCTTAACATTCTCAAGGCTCTGGGTTCAATTCAGGGCACATACACGTGTGTGTGTGTATGTGTGTGTGTGTGTGTGTGTGTGTGTGCATGTGTGTGTTGTATGTGTGTGTCTCTGTGTGCCTCTGTGTGTGATCTATATTATTTTAAACAAATCAATTTGTTTATGTTATATATGAACAGAACTTGAAATTAAGTCATCTATATACATGTATTATGCTTTTGTATGTATATAAATTGTGTGTGTGTGTGTATGTGTGTGTAGTGAATTCTAGGATTCTGAGCCCATTTACCTTCCTCTAAACAAAATTTTGTACATGACCAGTTGTCCACAAGTTGTTTGGTAAGTGAATAAGTTTGTTGCTACGTTTAACTAACTATTCACTTAAAGCAATGATTGGATCCCAGCAGAACTTGAAGTTCTGAGGGAAATCACCAGTTGGTTCCAGTACCTCATGGCTGTCACCTTAATACAGACCTGCCCAGAGTGCCAACATGCTGGGTTTCCCTATGTTTGGATAGGATTACATTTACTAGATTTGATGAGAATAGTTTTCTCGAGTTGGCCAGGAGTTCTGACTGGAAGTCATAGGAGGCTAAGTGGTGAAAAGAAGTCTAGTCTCATTAAATCTTCCTAAACGAACACAATTTGTGTCAGAGAATCTATCCTAAGGTGAATCGGTAAAGAGTTAAATCAATTTAAAGGGCTTCCTGACAGCCCTTTGACTTAATTCAGAGAAAGCCCGGGGAATCTTCATGGCATGGCCACAGTTGGGTGGCAGCTGCTTGGGGCATGTATCTTTCTGGGTAGTGTTTTCTTTAGTATTTTATTCTCAAATAATAGTTTCAGGTTTAAATCTGATATCGACACATAATTTGTTACAGGGTGGGGTGGGGAGGTAAAATCAAAGCTTGATCAAACTTTCTCAGCTACAATCTCTACCAGCTAACACCCCCTCAAGTTGGCCAGTTATACATTAAGCTGATATTTCTAACTAAATATTAATCCACGCAAGCCAGAGAGAGCAGGGCATGAATGGGGCAGACAGAGGTAGAAAGTCCTGCTCATCCCCTCCTCTATTCAGGAAGGGACGTGGGATGCCATACAGATGAAAACAACTGGCCCTACTATTAATACTTCCTGTTATTTCATAGAAATCTATCTATTATCTATTTATGTATATTATAAATATGCACTATTGGTGTTTATTTTCACCTGTCATATCATATTATTTTTACACACAGAGTGTTGAACACTTGAGGAGTCGGTAAATCCGAGTGTCCCAAGGCCCTACAAAGACAATGCAACTAAATATAGACAAGAGCTAAGCCATATCTGTAGCAGCCATCACTTAACGCGTCTGAAAGAGCAGTGAAGGAAACTCAGGCCACAGCACAGTGCAACCTGTGTATTGTCTCCATTGTAAACAGGGAAAAGATGTTGTCTCTCATGTTCAGAGCCTAACCTGTAACACATATGGACACAGCTCTAAGTGTGGGTATCAAATGCTATTTAGAAAAGAGATCAAGAAAGGGTCATCGTAGGTGATAGGGAAGAGCAGAATGGAGGCAGAGGGAACCATGAGTCATGAAAGAGGATATAAAGCTAATGGTTCTCTACTTTCAACCCTGCTATAGGTTTCCATCTTAGTGGGAGATAAGTGCACACACATAGAATTACTGGTGAAGTATAAACCCCCAAGTGAAGCTCCATGTCTTCAGAAAGGCCATTCTAACTGTATAAAAGCTCACAGAAATGCAGAGGGTTTGGGACTGGGCTAGTATTTGTTTGAGTGGCTACCTTAACCTAGTTGTATGCTTTTTTTTTTATGTGAGTTCACTATGATAAAGTAATTTAATTGATGTATAAGTAAACAAAGAAAACATTCATCCAAATCAGTTGTTCCCATACAGTTTGCTCTCTATGGATACCACTTAACTTTTCTCCTAGCAAACACACACACACACACACACACACACACACACAATTTCATTTACATGGTATTTCATTGTTAAATATTTTCTTGAGATTTCACATATAATAGTCGCCCACTATTTAATCCTCTGCCATTATTTTATATGGCCGGTGGTGGCGCACGCCTTTAATCCCAGCACTCGGGAGGCAGAGGCAGGTGGATCTCTGTGAGTTCCAGACCAGCCTGGTCTACAGAGCTAGTTCCAGGACAGGCTCCAAAACCACAGAGAAACCCTGTCTCAAAAGACCAAAAAAAAAAAAAAAAAAAAAAAAGTATCGTCCTAATTGTGAGTCCCCACTTTTACTTTAAAGACAGGGTTTCCATCTGTACCTGAACTTGGACGCACAATCCTCCTGCTTCTGCCTCCTTAACACTGGGATTAGAAGTATGTACCAGAACACACACCTCCATATGTATATACATATATATGTGTGTACATATAAGCTTTACATATATATATATAGGTTAATCTTAACAATAATCTAATACAGCTTGGAAAGTTAATGAGTAACACATTTGTAGATTGCTTAAATGTTCACAATGTTCTCTCATGCACAGTATCACAATTGTTCCCCAAAGTGCTCTGTAAGTATAATGTATTATTACCTTTCTGAGACTAACCCCCAAAGGTAATTACTGTATTTATTTTTGGTTGTCAGCTCACGGCTAGAAGGCAGCCTTTGTAGAAGCTGAGGAAGCTGTCCTCCTTGCTTCCAGATGAATTCACACAGACTACCACTGTATCGGGCAGTTCATGTCCCACAAATATTTGCCAAATGTATAAATAAGTTCTCTCTTGATTACTTTCAGCCCGTTTGGTGGAAGGCAGATAAGGGAGCTGGGATGTGATAGCCCCTGTGAGGTTGGTTCAGCAGTCTGTTTGCTCTTTTAAAAACTGAAGTGAAAAGGCTAGAAATAAAACACAGCTTTTTACTAAATGAAGCTGAGAATAAAAGGGTTTGTAAGGAAATCGATGTGTATCAAATGTTGAATATCCAAAGCTTTAAGTATTCCACTCCTAAATTTAAACAGCTTTCACTAGCTCTGGTATATTAAATATTTGCTTAATGAAGTATTTCAGGAGGTTGGGTAGGAGAAAAGTAAGGCCATAGTTCACAGAGCCGTCAAGAATTTATAGCAATTCCTCTTTTGCCTTAATTTGCTTCCAGTTTGATTACAAACCCTCATTTTTTTATATAAAGATGGTATTTTTACAGGTAAGTCAGTCTGAAATAGGTGGAGTTCTTCCTAACTTTTGAAGGTCAGCAGAAAAAAAAGGACAACTCATTGAGAAGGAAATACGTTTAATTTTAAGAAGCAGTAACAAATCAGTAACAGACAAGATCTCTGAGATCTTAAAGCCCAGCCAAAAGCTGACTTCTTACACAAGCGAGGCTGTAAATGATAATCATTCACCAATTACAGTGAAATTCCGGACTTTGTCCCGTCAATCAATAGATGTACCAGAGTTACCCCTTAAAAGAGATGCCAACTCAAGTCCTAAATACTCCATTTGCCAGAATCTGCCTTAGAAAAGACAAGATTGCAAGATTGTATTGGTTTCTGTTTTTGTGACACCCCCACTCCAAGTTAAAAGAGAGAGAGAGATGAGGAAAAATCATATAATTCTTAACTTGTGCGAGTAATGGAGTTAAACGGGGCGACCTCTGGGGCCCTGCCCTGACCAGGCGGTGTACATCTTGTCTACCATCCAGTCACCCACCTTCTGTAAACAGTGGGCTATCAGACCGGTCCCTGCGCCTGCCCTTAAGCTCCAGTGAAGTACAGACTTCAAATGTTATTTGCAGTCAGTCGCTGTAAAAGAACTAATAAATGACTTCAGGCTTGACGACAACCTCAGTGATTCCTGAAAATGCACAACAGGAAATCTAACTATCCTCCACCCTCCGGAGCCATTCGTCAGGAGCAGCCGGAGTCCCAGCCACTGGGAAGCCTGTGGCAGAAAGCTAACCCCGGCACCACTCTGCCTCCCTGTCACAGGCACAGCCAAGGACAAGAAGTGCCCACACCAGAGGGAGGAGGGGAGGAGGAACATGTCCCCTTGTTTCAAACACAGGGGGGTTAAGGAGGTCTGCAAACCGGGCAGCGGACCAGTGACAACCTCGACTGCCAACCCCTAGTGTCTTATTTACAGCCGATCACCAAGGGTCTTGCCTCCACCGGCTGACCCGGGTGTCTCACCTGGTGCCCGAGCACAGTCCTGGCTCAGGGCTGAGGCTGCTGGCCTCCTTCCCTTCCCTGCTCCTAAGGGGCGAGGGGCTGAGGGTGGCCAACGATCCAAGACCCGGGGCCCAGCGGAGGCACCGGCTGCGACGTCCGGGCCCTGCACTCTCGCTGAGGCTTCCCCGGGCGACTCAGGGGCGCCGGCCCCCAAGGCCGAGTGGCGGGGACTGGCCGGGCACCGCGATTGGCCGCGGCCCGCAGCGCTCGCCCAGAGAGCCGGGCCGCTGGGGCGGAGAGGAAGTGGCGGCTGCCGCTCTGCACCAACCATGTTCGGCCGGCGGGCGAATGTCACCCGGCGCCCGGAGCGGGTCGGAGGGCACGGGGCGGGCACTCGGATCTCCACGGCGTCCCGGAGACCCCCCGAGGGTTCGCCAGCCCCCAACTCCTGCCCGCGGGGGCGCCGCACGGTCCCCGGAGGCTCCCCGCCCCCACACCTCGCCCGTTCCGTAGCCAAGGCGGGTCGGGCCCAGCGCGCCAGGCCAGCCCGGGGGCGC
>NC_022032.1:20034063-20039593 GCF_000317375.1 Microtus ochrogaster | reverse complement strand
GGCCAGGCCCGCGCCCAGCCGCGCGCGGAGCCCGCCCGGCCCGAGTGGCCGCTGGCACCCGATGCCCATCACCCGATCCGGAGCCCAGCGGGCGAGCGCATCCCGAGAGCGTCTCATGGCACCCATCAAGTTTACTGTAGCCACTGCCCGGGCATGGGTATCTGGGGACTGCGGGTGCCAGTCTATTTACACCAGAGACTGCCCGGAGAGAAGGGCTGCCGGGCACCGAGAAGAACCCCTGTTCCCTTCTTCGGACCTGGTGGCGACAGTGTCTGTAAACACACACATAAACACTCGCAGACACGCGCACATACGCAGACACACAACCCAATATTATTTTAAATGAGGCCCGACTCCAGCGGACCAGCACCCACAACGCACGACACCTGGGGCGCAGAATCACACAGAGCAGATCTGTGTCCATGGAGCCACCTCTTCGCATCTGCAAATCCAAAAGTGAAATTAAACCTCCACTAACCTCCTCCTCCCTCTCTACCTCCTCCTCCTCCTTGCAGCCTCAGCAGCCCCAGTACCAGCAGCAACAGCAGCAGACCCTGCTTCCCCTAAAATCAGATGATCCATAACTGCGCCGACTCTTCCTCCAAAAATCGGTATTAATATTTATGAACCCCGGCATTTTCCGTCTGCAAAACATCGTGTCAAAGCATCAGGACGCACATACATACAGAGCTCCTCCTGTTCCCATCAACATGCCCTCGAGAGAAAACACACGCACAGTCACAACTATTATTTGAAAAAAATGTTACCTCTCAGTGTGCTTTTTTTCACGCTACCAATACAATCCCGCAAGGTGTAAGTGTTGTTAGGGTGTGTAAAATGGAAATGAAAGCCCGTCAGTTGAATAATCGCAGGAGCAAAACTAAAAGTTACTCCCCGGCTTGCCTGAGAACAGTCCAGATCGAAAGCAAAACAAGGAGAGGAAACTGCGAGGAGCCGAGGCTGGAAATCCCCCCCACCCCCGCCCTCTCCCGGCCCCGCTCCTTCCCTCGCTCCCCCTCCGCCCTCCTCCCTCCCCGCCCTTCCTCCCCAGTGTTTGTTTCAAGCTTGTGCAACCCGGAGGTGGAGGCAGAGGGAGGGCTCCAGCCGCCAGCCGGGAGGTGCGGAAGTTCGCCGCCGCTGTTCATTGGCCGGCAGCGCGGCTTTCATCATTTCTCGGAAAAGTCAATTTCATTTTCACTTCCCCACGTCGCGGCTGCGGGGGAGCAACAAGCGGCAGCGTGTGAGTGTGTGGCTCGCGCCAAGGGGAGCTCGTTTTCACCGCGGCCAGGCTGGAGTGGGGACTCCAGAAGTGGCGGGCCAGGCGCAGGCTAAGGATCTGGCCACCAGCTAGGTGACCGTAGGGAAGGAAGGAGTTACCTGACTCTGCATCCTACCTGAAGGCGGGGACCGACCAGGGGGCGCCTGGGAAGCCTGGCAACCCTTCCTGCCCCGTGGGTTAAGTGTTCGGAACCTCTGTGCACAGGCTGCACACACAAACTCATCTTGGAAAGTCGCCCGCTGCAAAGGAATGTAAGGAACGAAGTCAGCTGAAAAGAGGACATTACTTTCCTCCCGAATTTATTGCGTCTCCTACTGGTCTACTGAGGGGGGGAGGGGGGGGACAGCCTGGCATTCTGTGCGAGTGCTGGGATGATTAGAAAAGCCTTCTCCTAGCAAGTCATTCCTCAAGGCTACTTCATACCTTCACTATTAACGTTCCGTTCCTGCAAGATGAGATGGGCAAGGTTGTGCACTACTTAACTTAAAATGTCTTGCTTGTGGCTGGCCCTGGAGTGAAGGCTTAAAGCGACAGATGACTTCTAGCCAAGTCCATATTCGACCCTCTTATTAGCTGGACATCCCTGGCCACTGTCTTCCATTCTGTACAAGGGACCTAATAAAGAATTGTAGGCGGTCCGGTACCTAGGACAGGTGCAACAGCTGTTGCCCATTAGCTCTCCTAGGCCAGCTCCCCTGGAACCTCCTCCTCTGTGGTCATTTAACTTTAAAAGTATTTCGTTACATTTAGTTACACCTGTTTCTTCCCTGGGTTTACCATTTCATCAGCCTCTCGGCCTTCTCTAGCCACTAGAGAAGGTTCCATCCTAGGAGACTGTAACGACCTTGGCATACAGGAGTGCTGGGTTCCACCGAGAGGAGAAAGGAAAGTATCCATACTTGTGAAAGGAAAACAGCAGGATTAAGACAAGGCAGACCTTGTCTCAAAAATAGATTTCCCTCGTGTACAAATCGTCCTTTTTTCCTCCCCTAATAACGCTGTACAAACCTTGTTTTCATATACATAATACATCAATAACCAGGAGAGTGTACAAACTCCAAGATGGTTGTCCCCTCTTTATCTACCAGGCACCTAAGTTAAAAACCTAATAACCGCTGATCATTCTTTGCTTGCCTGCTTTTTTGTGTGCATGAGCGCATGTGGTACGTGTGTGTGTGTGTGTGTGTGTGTGTGTGTGTAAGTCATTCACTCGCAGAGGCCAGAGTGTCCTGTTCTGTCATTCTCTACAGTATTTCTTTAAGACAAAGTTTCTCACTGAACCTAGAAAGAGACTGGCAGCTAGCCACTCCAGCAAGCGTCCCCAGCCACAGCGGTGGAATTAGGTGTGCACACAGCCAGGCCTGGCTTTTCAAGTGAGAACTGGGATTTGAACTCATCTCTCCATGCTTTTGCAGCCACAGTCTTCCCTGCCGAGCCATCTCGACAGCCCCTGCTCGTTGTTTTCTTTGCTGCTGTTGTTCTGCTTGTTTTACTTTTGTTTGTTTGTTTGTTTGTTTGTTCCTGTGCTTTTCTGTTTTTAGACAGGATGTTCCTATCTAAAGAAGTCCAGGCTAGCCATAAGTGTGGCCCAAGTAATCCTGGACCCAAGTTGCCCCTGCCTTAGCTCTCCAGTTTTGAAATTATAGGCGTGTGCTATCGGTATCTGTTTATTTTCATCTGTACCCAGACCATTGTATTCTCTTCCCTAGAAGAAGGAAAGGAAGGGAAGAAAGGTGTCCTTCTGAACTTCTGGCTCATTCCAGGCTCAATTCAGCATTTTTTTTTTTTTATGTGCAGGCCCAAGGAGAGAAAGAAACAATGAGGTCTGATGGGACCAATCAATGTTACCTTGCTGGTGTCCATGACAATAGCTGCCTCAGTGGCAAACACTCAGGGGAGCCAGACAGGACATGCCCACAAGTCTCTACCTGGCATCCTAGTGACTTACGGCCATGCACAGAGGCCAGTCCCGGAAGCCCCATGGCTGGGTACAGAAAGCATCCCAACTGTTTGCTTCCTCCCATCCGTCAGTCTTCACGAGATGCTCCATCAGGAACTGGCCCTGCCTGCTCTTAGTGCAGCCTGATCTCATTGTTTGAGGAAGAGCGATGTCCTGATCATGTGTGATCTCTGAGAAGCAACAAAGAGTCGGCTTGGACTGTTTGGGGTTTTTTAGTTGTCTTTGATATCTTCCTTCCCACAACATCCGTCCATCCAATCAGTTGTATCCATATACATTCAACCACAATCAATCGTCCTCTTCACACATCAATGCCATGCCCCAATGTCTCTGGCTAAGGCACACCCAGAGAGCACTGCCTTCCATCATTGCGGCTCCCGAGACACCTGCCCAGTTGCCTCCTTGGGTTCCGACTTGTCAATAGACACATTGTTATCAAAGTTAAGCAGAAACTTACTTCGCTTCCAGCCCAATTCTAGTTCTCTCGCCACCCCCCCCCCCCTTCTGCAACCCATCTGGAGCTTTCACAATAAAGGCCATACTAGTTGTAAGACACATGAAGTCATTTTAGTGTGGTGGCAGACTGCCCTCTAACCTCGTGTGTTGCCAGTGCACCCTCCAGGACCCATGTCCCTCCCTTGCCAAGCCAGCTGGCTTCCTTTTTGTGTAGAACATCAGAGTCATTCTCACGTTCCTTGTTTATCATTAGCCTGGTGCCCAGCACATCCATGGTCAGATATTTTTAGATCCACAATTCCTCTCTCCTGTCTGTAAGTTCTTACCGAACAGGCTAGGCTGTCTCGGCATTTGTTTTATACTTCAATAACATTTTAAATGATTCATTTACTTTATTTTATAGTATAAGTGGTTTTTGCCTGTGTGCATATAAGTGCACTGTGTGTGCGCGCAGAGCCCGCAGAAGTCAAAAGAGGACCTCAGATCTCCTGGAACTGGAATATGGGTGGTTGTGAGTCTGCGTTTGGGGGACCAAAAACTGAACCTGGGTCCTCTGTGAGCACAGTGAGTGTTCTTAACTGTTGAGCCATCTGCCCAGACCCCTTTAATAACATTTTAATACAAATGTAACTGATTGCCATCATATGGAAGTCAGAAAATAGCATTGCTGAGCATGATGGCAGACAACTTTAATCCTAGCACTTGTGAGGCTGAGGGAGGTTGATCCTGAGTTCTAGGTAAGACCTTGGCTCGAAGAAACAAGGTTGAAGATATAGCTCAGCTGTTAGTGTTTTCCTAATGTGAGCAAGGACATGAAATCTGGCCCCCACCGTGTGCCTGAATGTACACACACACACACACAAAACACACACACAACACACTCACACACACAGGGACCAGGGAGGACCTAAAATTTTGCCCTCAGAAATAGTTTTACCAGTATTCGTACATACTTCCAACTAGTAATTTTTCAAATGTGCTAATCGGTTTACGTGCAGACTGCACTTCCCATCCCCCTCCTGATGTGATATCTTTCTGTCCCGTTCCATTTCTTGGCTGCCTCCTGTTTTTCTGCCAGCCCCCTAAATTATGGTGTTTCCAAGCATCCTATCTTCAACCCCTTATTTTCTCATTTCATATGCTCTTTCTCTTTGGGTGCTCTCCTCCACGCCCCAAACCTCAGATATCGCTACAGATGGTCCTGAACTTAACAGTCGTTCTTTTAATTTTCCAGTTATGCAGTGGTACAAAAGCAACAAGGATTCAGTAGAAAACCTTACTGCAAATTTTGAATGTTGGCCTTTTCCTGGGCTAGCACTATGCAGTATAATACTTTGTTGCCATGTTGAGCAAGACAGACATCCTCATCTCCTAGTTAGCCCCAAGATCACCAGGTGAAACAGCCCACACTCTGCAACGTACCAGTTGCTAAGCTATAACCGTCCCTAGGCTTGGTCTATCCAATGCATTATAGGGTATAGTGTTTCCATTTGTGATGGGTTTCTGAGGGTCAGGCCTCTTATAAGTTGAGAAACATCTATATTTGGTGATGATTTCAAAGTAAAACTCTGAGCTACAGACATATTACCTCCTAGATGCCCATGAGACACATATATATCAAATTCAGGTCAATGCTCACACAAGGAAAACACAGACTGGGTCTCACCATGTCAGTCAGGCTGCCTGGAAGTCAGAATTGTCCTCGATCAGCCTCACAAGTTCTGGGGTTGCAGTCTAAAAGTAAACTCATAACATCTTTTCCTACAAACTCAGATTTGTCATTTTATCAAGAGCCAGAAATCTGGGAAATATTACAGCCATCCCCACCACCGTCT
>NC_022032.1:20031021-20033963 GCF_000317375.1 Microtus ochrogaster | reverse complement strand
CTCTCTCTCTCTCTCTCTCTCTCACACACACACACACACACACACACACACACACACACACACACACACACCTTGTCTGCACCCCTGGGCCTCCTCTGGGCATAGGTACTGCCTGCAATTTTCCAGACCCTTAACTCACAAAATATAGCATAAATAACACCATGTTCTTATGCCCTTGATGAGATATCACTACCAATCATAGATAAAAAATGACTCAGAGCATCCACATGGTATCGACACACATAGTCACGAAATATTTCTTGGCTCTTTGATGATACATGCACACACACATAAATCTTTGCAGAAAATTAGTCAATATAGCAAAAGAATGTTTTTGATAGTCTGTGAGAAAAGTATCATTTGCTGAATGAGAAAACTAAAATATTTCCTTGGGGATTGGGTTTTTCATTTCATCTGCAGAGTGGATGTCCTACAGAATCTTCCTGTGTGTACTGATCGTGTTTTTTTTTTCTCTTTGGGAGAGTTGAGGAAAGACACTGGTTATTTAAACAGTCAATCTTGACTGAGGGGGACAAATTGGAGATACCCTCTGAGTCCCTTTTTGAATGGGCTTTTAATTTATCTTGCGGACAAGTGAGATACTTAAACAAAACAATTAATCATTCAATTAGCAATATTTGCTGGCTGCCCTCAGCACTGGCTGTATAGCTGTGAACGAAAGAAAGAGAGCCACTGTCATCTTTTTTACAGTCTGGTCAATTCCTATTTCATTTCCATCGTAGCATCTTGGTAATGGCAGGGTTGTGGCCTCCAGCTATTATAGCAGCGCCTAGGCTTGTACATCATGCATCTAAGAAGGTACAATATGTGGCATGCTAACTCGGGTACATATAAACACATTTGAAATGAAGTCAGAGACCCTCAGCAGACTGCCAGCTAAGGCTCCAGATCTGTGCACAGAGTCATTGGTACCACTTCTGTGCTTGCCACCGGGGCTCTTCTATGAGGTTCTAAAATTCAGGGTGAGGGGAGAGCAGAAGATGAGGGTTCCACACTTGCCAGAGCACACAATCAATGTGAAGGTAAGTCCTGTGCTGCAAAGAGCCTTCCAGCGAAGTCTAAGATGAATAAAGACAGCTGGGTTAAAGGTTAAACTCTAGCAAAGACAACAGAACTGCAGCCATGTGCAGTTCTGCGAAACTACGATCACATTGAAGACATTTTTTTGAGCATGTTTGCTCAGTACTATTTCACTAGAAACAGTAACAGAGCTTAGTCTGTTACAAAATCAGGACAATCATGAGTTTACATTGGGTAATATATTGCCCAATGCTTAGTAATAAATATTCTGATGAATAAAAGGGAAACATAACTCTAAAATTTCCAAGATAGTTCTCTCTTCCCCTCCTCCTCACCCTCTCCCTCATCTCTCTTTGTGTGTGTCTCTCTCTACTGTGTGTGTTGAGTGTTCTTGTCCAAAGAAAAGATTTTCAACGTCAAAGGACGTCATGAGATGTTTTTTGGAATCACTTCCCAAGTGACTGGGAGGGAGTTCATCCTCTGCCTCTAAAAGCTGCCTGAGGAAGGGTCCCTAGCTTTATCTGGATGCTCATTGGAAAGACTGCTGTGATGCCCTTAGGGATTAAAGAGAGAGATTTCAGATGTGGAGCCTCAAGTCAGTAAAGTAGAGCTGGAGACTTGGCTCAGGTGGTGAAGTGCTTCCCACAATAGCATGGGGAACCATATCCTTAGTGTTCACCTAAAGGCTGCACGGGGAGCTACATGCCAATTATCCCAGCTATCTCAAGGCAGGGGTAGGCGGATCTCTGGAAATTTAAAGCTAGCCTGGTCTATATAGTAAGTTCTGGACCAGGATTACCTAATAAGACCCTGTCTCTAAACAAACAAACAAGTAAGTAAATATAAGGTCACATTCTGGGTACTGGAGGCTACTGGGTAGATTTTAGCATGCAAATGAGGGCAGGGGCATGGTTTAACCTTGAACCATCTTCTGGGAGTTGACAGAAAGGGCTGGAAAGACATGGAATGTGGCAAGAGGTGGGCAGAGCTAGCAAGGGGTCTGGATTTTATTCCGTGGGCAGTGGGAACTGTGAAGGGGTCTGCGTGGGATCCACCTATGGTTTCAAAATCATGCTGTCAATTTCCCAACCGCCTCTTGAGCATCAAAGAAATTTCTCAACCTGCCGGCCTTTTGGAGGAATTTGCAACTGCTCCCTCATTGCCTCTCTGTCCATGACTAGGAGGGTTTGCTGAAACGCTCTGTTCTCTGGTCAGTGTTTTCAATTCTGTCTTATAAGTTTGTAAGGCAGAATGCTCATTTCTGTCTAGCCTCCTCTGATTTCCTTCTCCGTGGGTAGATGAAGTGAATTTAATTAATGACTTTGCACCACATACCCCCAAATAACCTTATGGGGGGCAGATTTCAGGCATACACTTTGTCCTCAGATTTCTGGGTGAAAAGTGATGATTTTTAGAGATTGTGTCATGACTTTTAAAAAAAAATCAATATTCATTCCAGAATTATAGTGGTTCCAGGGTGTGGTTTGATTTCTAACATTTTTCAGAATTTTTTTCTATGAAAAATTCCTTTTGTAATAGTTCCTAAAATTTTTAGATTTTATTGACATATGTGGAACTTCATAACTTAACATCTGTTTATTTTTGATCTTCAGACTGTGGATCCCGGCTTCAAGCTCCACTCTTCGTGTTTGTTTGTTTGTTTTACTTTTTTTTATTGAGAAAAGGAAAAAAAACAAGTTTCCACCTCCTCCCACCCTCCTATTTCCCTCCCCCTCCTCCCACCCTTCCCCCCCTCCTCCCACCTTTCTCCCCCTCCCCGTACTCCTCTCCCCCTCCCTCTCCAGTCCAAAGAGCAGTCAGGGTGCCCTGCCCTGTGGTAAGTCTTAGGTCCTCCCCCCTCCGCCCATATCTTGGAAGGTGAACATCCAAACTGGCTAGGC
>NC_022032.1:20010403-20030533 GCF_000317375.1 Microtus ochrogaster | reverse complement strand
TTTTGAACTTGGGTCTAGAGAAGCGATACTGGCCTTAAATTTGTTATGCAGCCTCCACCGCCAAAGTTCTGGGGTTACAGGTGCACACCTCCATGGCCTGTGGGTTGCCCTCATTTCTAACCAAATAGGTTTTCTTTTTACCTGTTTGATAACATTGCAGTTCTGGACTGGGGAAGAAAGGCTGTTGGTTGAAACGCAGAAGATAAACAGAGTCACTATTACAATCTGTTAGTGACCCTTCAATTCCAGATCACTGGACATAGGAAAGAAAACACAACCAGCCATGTCCAAGACACCGTAAAGCAGAAGGAAGTGTTCCAACAAAGCCGTACACGGCTATGCAAGCATGGGTACCACTGATGGAGTTCTATGGGGTGAACCTAAGACCGCACTAAGTGAGCCCAGCCATGTCAGGATTACCTGCTTAACGGGCCCATCATTGCTCATGATATCCTCAAATTATCTCCCTTTTATTTGTTTTCTGTCCCTCTCTGGATGAGGACTTTTCAACAATGTGAAACTGGCTGGATTACGGCACATGCTTCACTGTACCTGTGGCTGATTCCAGCCATGCTGCCATGAAATGTCCTGCTGATTCTTTTCCCTGACTGAGAAGCTGGCCCTGTCATCTCTCATGGTACTTACATCTAATTACATAATCACTTTCTCCTTTGTGAACATTTTCGTTCATTATGAACCTAAGTGTGACAGTGGACAGAAAATTAAATTTTTATGTGAATACCTCAATGGTGTCATGCATAAACCCAAAGGAATTCTTCAAAATGTCAACAGTTCTCTTTGAATAAGTTACTTCCTTTTCTTCTGGAACTTTCCCATTTCCCCTCATACCATCTATTCTGCTTGCCTGATGATTTCCATGTATAGTGGAAATTATTTTTTTTACTAAAAAGTAATAATTATAGATTTCATTTTTAACAACATAAAAGCTGGAATTTACCCCATAACACTTTTATGAATTTTATGTAAAGTCCTTAAAACTTTTAGTTGTTTGTTCCATGGTATTTCAAAAAGAAAGCACTGAGCTCCCACATCCAAGATACCATACACACAGTACTTGAAGGTTTTTAAAATCTATATATCTTCAAGTTACACTGAAGATCATCTTCCTACAATTGCTTTATAATGTCTTAGCTATTTTTCAAAATCATTTGTTCCTTGTGATTTAAATATTCACTCTCAAAGGAACATATCTGACATGTAAGAAATAAATACAGAAGAGCACAGTTTCTGGAATTCGATACTCACAAAATATGAAAATAACATGTTCAAACTTAAGCACAGTGCTTTAAGTGTGTTATTTGAAAGAGTTCAAAGAAATCTAATAACAATGAAAAAGTCTATTCTAGTTCTTAATTTCACTTCAGTTATGTGTAAGTTCAAATACTAGATTCTGAGAAGTCCAGTTCGAGGAGCTGACAAGCTGACTAGCAGGTAAAGGCACATGTCACTTGGGCCTGACAACCTGAGTTCCATTCCTGGAACCACAAAGCCCTGACTTCAGGAATAAATTCTCTCACTTCCCCATACATGCCATTGCACGCATGCACCCTACCCCGTACATACATCATGCACACATGTGCGCACACTAATAACGCATAAACCTTTTAAAGAGTTCTTTTTTATTTGTGTGTATGTGTCTGGGTGGGTGCTCGCCATGTGTGTGAGAGAAGTATCTGGGAGGGACCAGAAAAGTTCCTCAGATCTGCTGGAGTTAATAGCAGCTGTAGTCTGTTAGATGTGGGTGCTGGAAACCAACCTTGGGGCCTCTGCTCAAGCAGCGAGTGTTCTTAGTCTCTGAGCCATTTCTCCAGTTGAGTCTGACTATGTAACTCTGGCCAGTGTGGAACTCACTATTATGACAAAGCTGGCCTCAAACTCACAGAGATTCACCTGCCCCTGCCTTCCAAGTGCTGGCACTGAAGGCATGGACCACTGTGCCCAGCCCAAATATATAATTGTTTTAAAGTTCAAATCAGGGGCTTCAGAGATGGCTCAGTGGTTAAAAACTATTTACAGCTCTTCCAAAGGACCTGGTTTCTGTTCCTAGCACCCACGTGGAGGTCCATAATCACCTGTAACTCTAGTTCTAGGAGATCTCACCCCCCCTTCTGACTTCCATGGTGATTAGGCATGTTTGTGGTTCACAGACATACATACAGGCAAAACACCCCATGCATACCATCTTTAAGGAAGAGCATAGCATCCTTCTGCTCAAGTAGTGCAGTTGAGGGAAGGAGGCAGACAGCTAGTAGAGTCCAGGCTACTGAAGATGCTTTGGAAACCAAGTGCCATGCACCTGTCTACTCAGCACAGCTGGGAAGTCCACATGCCAAGTTCAGATCTGGACAGTTACTCACCGGGAAGAGATGGCTGCTTCTTTCATTGATGGGACACTTATCGGGGCAAGCACAAAGCTAAACAGTCACAGACGAGGGCTGGCTATAACCTCAGCGTGTATGGCTATGTGTCCACCCCTCCCACCCAAGCTCCTGGGCACAGGCTCATGTGCTGGGGAACTTGGTGCCAGGGTGGCAGAGCAGAGAGAAGGTAGAATGTTTCAAAGGTGGGACCTAGTAAAAGCTGGTTTGTTCTTCGCTGTCAGCTTCAAGACTCAAAGCGGTTCTTTTGGGACCCTGATTAGTTACAAACATGGTGGGTTGTCATAGGAAAGAAGAGGAAAGAAAAGGAAGCCGGTCCTGTGGAGCTGTCAGCCTTCCGATCTTGTCATGTCATCCCTTCTTCTTGTATGACTTCCTATAGTAATGCTATTTGCCTTATTGTGATGTGACCAGAAGTTCTGCCCTGAGCCCCCACTCAAGCTGGAACCTGCTCTTAAATGATCAGAACCGTGAGCTAAATAATAATAATAATAATAATAATAATAATAATAATAATAATAATAATAACTTTGTTTTCAGTTAGGTATGTGTTTCTGTGTGAGGCTATGTGCACAGGCACTTAAGTATAGGCTCCAGGGAGCACTACATCCCCTTGGAACTGGAATTACAGATGCCTGTGCGGCACCCAGTGTGGGTGGGAATGGCACTCCTCGCCACTGAGGACTCTCTTTCCATGTCTCCTATACTTCTCTACATTGACTATTGGGTACCGTGGCATAGCAGCAGATGCCAGCCTCATACAGATGGTGAACAGTGGAGCAGAGCAAAGCACTGAAGTGAAATGTTCAGCAGCTTCCAGCACTGGGGCTGAGCTGAAAAGTAAACAGCGGAGTATTTAAAAGGCATGCATATGTGCATCATCAATTATTGACTCCCGGCATTTAGAAACCATGACAGAAGGTTCCAGACCTTAAAAGATTCACCTCCCTCCATGAAGAGCGCCAACTTGGCAAACCGATTTGGTACTATAACCCAATACGGTTACGGTTCTAAACCAGAGCTGATATTAGTAGAGGTATGAGCCTCACTTCTTTCCATTAGAAGTAGAACTGAGAGGAGGCAGCCTGGAGCCAACGCAAAGAAATGTGTGCCTTTCAAATGATTCATAGGACAGCTCTTAGCCCCTGAGGCCCCAGATTGAAAAGAATTTCCCTGTGGCACTTCAGCTGGACCCCCAAGAAGGAAAGGGAAAAGTCACAGTCCCCAGAGGAAGGCCCGGAGATGGGGATTCCTGGACCCTCGTGGGGCGTTCATTAGTAGATAAGCAGCTGTAATGATAGAGCTGGGTATTCGTGGTCACACTCAGGATGAATGGAAGATTAGCCTCAAGTTATGTGTTAACTCAGCATTTCGCTCACAAGTTACTTTAATTACATGCCTGTGTCTATGCCGTAACACCAAACATCTGCTGGAAACTGAAGAAAATAGCTTCTCTCCAGATGTTTAGCTTCTGGCCAAGGAGGCAGAGCACCTGTGGACTAAAATAGCATTTTACCAGATGTTTGATAGTATGTGCCTGGAGACTAGTTCCAGCTCTGGGTGTCCAGCCCACCATGAGGGCTCCACAAAGCAACCCTTTATATTTACCAAGGTGAGGACAGAAGACTGTTATAACTCCTGGACTGTGAGGTACACATGGGGCCCATGGTCTCCTGTACTATTTGTACAAATAAACCTGAAACGGGGAAAAGGCAGGTAATGGAATGTGTTCTTGTGACAACTGTAAGTTCAATGTTTTGATATTGCAATGCACTTCAATCAGTAGAATAAGTGTCACTATCATATGCTTCAAAAACATGAATATATGTGTATATTCATACCTTAATATGACATAGGAATGTATGTGCATATGCATATCAGTGCAAGTGTATATACACACATAGGCATTCGTCATACATACATATATACATCTATGCTGTGTGTTTATATACAGGGATGGAAATATTTATTACAGGTACTGGCTCATGTGCTTAAGGAGTCTCTCGACCTATCGTTGACAACTGGAGGCCCTGGGAATCGAACACCAGGCCCAAGCTGGTGGTGCAAATGAAGCCAAGTGTGAAGGCCTGAGAACCTAACAAGATGATGGTGTCAGTGCAGGCCTTAGTCTGAAAGCCTGCAGGCCAGGAATGCTGTGTCCGCTCTTGAATAGAGAAGTTGACTTTACCGTGTTCCTTGCTGCTTTATTGAGACCCTCCCTCAACAGACAGGAAACCTCTCCCACGTCACTGGGGTGGATCTTCTTTATTCTGTCTACCAACTCAAGGGATAGTCCTTGAGCAGAGGGCAAAAATTAGAACCAAATACACTGGCATGTATGTGTGGAAACATCATAATGAAACACATTACTTTATAGACAACCTTTTTTTGTAAAAACTCAACACTCGACAAGTATTAATGTCTCCAAAACACCGTCAGTCCCACCCAAAAACAATGTACTTCAAGCCATCTGGGCACCTTGGGCTTTGTGAAGTTGATGTATGACCCTGACCACAGCAAGCATGGACACACGTATGAATACATGGAGACAACAAAACCTAAGCGTGTCTGTTCATTTTTATTATTGACACCTGACTTTTTGTAGAATAGCCTATTTTTCTGAGACTGGTTAAAAATTTTGACCAAGGTAAGTGCTCTCAATATTATCACTAAAGAAAGAGGAAAAACAGTGTAAAAAAAAAAAAACTATTGGTTGAGTGTGACATAGGTGTTCCTCACTGATGCTGGATGCTGAAACCCTTCATCCTCCCTTTGATCAGTCCCTTGGGGGCTGAGCGTCTAATTCCCAGTTGAGTATGTGTCTTAGGATTTTTATTGCTGTGAAGAGACACCATGACCGTGGCAATTCTTAAAAAAGAAAACATTTAATTGGGCGGCTCAGTTCAGAGGTTCAGTCTATTATCATCATGGTGGGACATGGCAGTGTGCAGGCAGACATAGCACTGGAGAGGTAGCCGAGGGTTCTACATCTTGTGGAGGCAACAGGAAGTGAACTGAGACACTGGGCTGTCTGTATCTTGAGCATAGGAGACCTCAAAGCCCCTCTCTGCAGTGACACACTTCCTCCAACAAGGCCACACCTCCTAATAGTGCCACTCCCTTTGAGTTTATGGACACCAATTGCATTCAAACCACCACAGTGTGTTATCTCTTTTAAAATCTATAAGAACAAGTTCTTTTTTTTTTTTTTTTTTTTTTGTTTTTCGAGACAGGGTTTCTCTGTAGCTTTGGAGCCTGTCCTGGAACTAGCCCTTGCAGACCAGGCTGGTCTCGAACTCACAGAGATCCACCTGCCTCTGCCTCCCGAGTGCTGGGATTAAAGGCGTGCACCACCACCGCCCGGCTGAGAACAAGTTCTTTTTTTTTTTATTTTATTTATTTATTGAGGATTTCTGCCTCCCCCCGCCACCGCCTCCCATTTCCCTCCCCCTCCCCCGATTAAGTCCCTCTCCCTCATCAGCTTGAAGAGCCATCAGGTGAGAACAAGTTCTTAAGTAGCATCTCCGCTGCTACTGTTGCTGTCTAACAGCTAGCCCTGCTCAGATGCACCACGTGTTGTTGAAACATATCACATGGTCCACATGTATTCCAACCCAGGCCCGCCCACCTCTCTATAGCTTTCCCTTACACTCTTTTTCTTATCCCTGAACAGTACACTACAGTGTACAGGAAAGATCTAGCTGACTGCCTGTTTGTGTATAGCCCTTGAACCAAGAACGCTTTTCATATTTTTTAAATCGTTCAGTATAGTGATATTTTATTAAGAATGATTTTCACATTTTTAAGTCATTTGGTATAGTGATGTTTTATTTGTGTTTTAATAAATAAAGCTTGCCTAAAGTCAAGAATGCAAAGCTAGCCACACTAGTCAGCCACAGAGGCCAGGCAGTGGTGGAGCACACCTTTAATCCCAGCAGCCACACTAGTCAACCACAGAGGCCAGGCGGTTGTAGTGCACACCTTTAATCCCAGCACTAGAGAGGAATATAAGGCGGGATGAGGCAGGAACTCACTCTCTTTTCAGTCTGAAGATTTCGTAGAGGTCAGAGCTCTCTAGTGGTTGGCTGCTTTGCTTCTCTGATCTTTCAGCTTGAACCCCAATATCTGCCTCTGGGTTTTTATTATTCATGCTACAATTCAGTGGGGGGATGAGGGAATCAAATGAATAATATTTTGCAACACACGACGATTATGTGTAATTCAGATTTCAGTCACCATAGCCAAAGTTGCAATGTACAACAGCCATGTGTGTTTGTTTATGTGTTGTCCAAGGTTGCTTTGTGCTCAAAGGACAGAGCTGCACAGTTGCAGCCCAGGTTGCATGGCCCACGGAGCTTAAAATGATCACCAATTGGTCCTTTGTAAAAAGAAGTTGCTACCCTTGTTAGCCACACTGTCCTCCTCTCTGTGCCTAAAATCCAACCTGCACAGCCCCTCTCCCTAGAACTCTGTTTCCAGGTCTTTCTCTTTCTGGAATTCTCTTCTCTAGCATTTCGCATAGTGTTTATTTTCTTAAGGTCTCACTGAACTTGCACAAAACCAGCAGAAAGTCACTGATGGTCAGAACGTATGTCTTTCCACCCAGCAACACATTTCTTAATCCTGGATGGAAGGTTTTGGTTTGCAATTCTGGCAGTCGCAAGGGAACGAGATACTTTCATGAGAACATGGTTGGTGCGATTCCATTACCATGGTGACACTTTCTGCAGCGTGTGAATGGCTGTCCCCTCTCCTGTTGAACACACTTTAGAAGCTGAAGGAAGAGACTGCACATTCCAAGACCCAGATTCAGGAAGCCAAGGGAAATATTACTGAGATTCTCACGTGCCATTTCAGCCGCGCCTCCAGCGCGTGATCCCAGCAAGGAAGGAAACGTAGAGTGGAGTTGTTTGCTGTTGTTAAATCCTCAGTGTAACTGTGAGCGCCGCCCTCCAACGCTACAGCAGACTACTGATCCACGGAAGAACCAGGCAGAAAGCCCTCGAACAAAAGTTAGATCTTTGAGTGTGTGGGGTCATCACTTTGCATGAATCTGGGATTTCCTCCCTCACACCGTCTCTGCGCTACACGTGTGGACCCCTCAGTCGCTGCCCCATGGAACCTGTTTCCTCATCTGCAAAATGTGAACCCGCCAGAGAGTAAGTAAGATCAGATGAGAAAATATCTGTAAAACTTCTTTAAAACCAAATGTTAAAGGAATAGATAACATTTCATTAGTACCCAAATCGTAAAACAGCAGCACACAATTCTACGTAAGGAATACCCTGTAACATACACACACACACACACACACACACACACACACACACACACACGTAATATAAAAGATTTTAAAGAAATTCAACTAAGTTTGCACATCTGTGCGTGCACACTTTTTTTCTTTAAAATACAGGCAGGAAAGATAAGGGACACTTCGAGATCACAAGTGTATTCGGAGAGATGCAGGGCGCTTCCTGCCCTACCAAAGATGAGAGGTGGAGATACTGAGAAGATCAAACTGCAGAAGGTTAAAGATCAAGGCCAAGACAGACAGAAACCCCTGTGTGACAGTTTGAATTTAGAAAGCATGTCTTTCCCCCAAGCAACCAGGCAGCGCGGTTCTCCATGGGAACCATTCACATTACTGGAGAGCGGCAATTACGAATACCGGGGGAGCTTCTGACACAGTCTACTGAGGAGACTTTTGAACTGGGACGTAGAAGGAAACAGTCCAGCCAGAGTGACAAACAGGCTGCACGTAGGAGTGCTTTTAGCACTTGTCAAGGCTGGTGTCGGGGCTTCATGGTGCCGTGGGCTTGGAGTTAGCACCTGGGAGTCCGTATCAGGGCTCTAACACACTAACTGTGTGATCTTGCTCTCTGAGAAGCAGATTTCTCCCCTACAAAATAAGCACATACATATGAACACACACATATTACTTTTTGGGGGGATAGGGTCTCATGTAGTCCAAGCTGGCCCCCGCTACATAGCTAAGGATGACCTTGAACCATTACACCCAGTTTACGTGGTCCTGGGGACTGATCCAGGGTACTCCACATACTAAACAAGCACTTGACCAGTGGAGCTGCATCTCCAGACCCAGAACAATATATTCTTCCTTTCCAGGAGAGTGAAGCTAATGTCTCCAAAGCACCAGCCCACGTATCCTGGTTAAGAGAAGCTGCAGGTACTGCTCTGATTGACGGCTCACACCTCATTGCCATCAAGCCAGCTTCCTTGACTGCTAAACCTCAGTGGAGATGCAGAGCTTCTGTCATGAGCTGATAGATCATCTCCGGGCATCTGGAGGTGACTCGTGAGAAGAGCATAGCCAGGATAGAGAGGGCCACCTGCTGGCTTGGGCCGCCAGGCAACCCACAGAATCTGTAGTTGGCTGAAGAGTAAGAGGCTGGGGTCTTAGTCAGAGGTCTGATACAAGCCAATGCCAAGGGAAGAATTCCCAAAGGAAGCGGGGGCCAGAGTCTGCAGAGAACTTGACCACTGTGGGCAAGAAGGAAAGGCAAACTTGGAGCTAAACATCAGGTGGGAGGGTAAGAAGGAAACAGAAAGTAGACCAAATGGGCGGGAGATGCCTGCATGGCCATATCTGGTGCTAGGGGAACCCACTGGAGAGTTGAGTGTTCGATGCCAGTGCCCCTTATCACTCATCCCCAGCCACTTGCTCCTGCCCACACTTCCCTACGTGTGATGCCGCCCAGGTACCAATTAGTGTTTGATCTGACCTATTTAGTGTCCAATCTTCCCTTTCTGGCTACCTGCCAGAAGACATGATCCTCAATGGCTCAATATGATGAGTCAGTGTATTGAAAAAGGTCGCTTATTGATCAATAACATATAAAATAGAAAGAAGAATGAAAGAAAGTAATGAATGTTCTTCACATTGTGTAATATTTCAATATGTTTTTTTTAAATTTCTGATAATAAAAGGGCATGCAGAATTCTCAAATCAATTGTTCTGCAGAATTTTAGAGTCTAAATTTTGCCTCGTGTCCCTAAATTCATGTGCTGGACTCCCCACCCCAGCACTTCAGACTATGATTATAGGAGAGACAAGGAGGCAATCATGATAATGCGAGGTCATCAGGGTGAGCCCTAATCCCATACAACTTGCGTCCTTATAAAGCATGAGATTAAGACCCAGAGATAGACCTGAGACAGGTGCACACACAGATAATGCCATGTGAACCCACAGTTAAAGAGCGGCCATTTGCAAGCCTAGGAAAGAAAGCAAACTTCTCAAGCCCTCAATTGCAAACCCCTAGCTTCCAAAACAGCAAGACGACCAATTCCTGCTGTTTAGGTCATCTAGTCTAAAATATTTCATTATGGTAGCCTACTAAGCTCTCACAGAAAACTCACCCACATCCTAAAGATCCATTGCTGTACGCTGGGATACTGTTAACATTTATTTCAATACTGTTTTATTAGAAACTTATTCTAGGGCCAATGAGAGGAATCAGTGTGTAAAGGCATGTGCTAGGCAAGTCAGGTGACCTGAATCCAGTCCTTTGGAAAGGAAAGAACTAATGCTAGCCAGATACACCATGGAAAACACACACACCACACTACACACACACACACGTATGCACAATCATTCCTTAATAGGAATTAAGCTTTTATAAAGAAATTTATGTAAAGCCTTTATTATAGACATTTAAACATTGGCTTATTTTTATTTATTTGTTACCTAGTATTGCTGATGGGTGAAGTAAATTCCCCTGCTTTGGAAGGAGCTGTGGTTTGAATTTGCTATGGTTTGAATAGGGTCACACACAGCACTCCCCCCTCCCCCAAACAAAGCTTGGTGCTAGGAGGAGACAGTAGACTATTATTCTGGGAAGGAACAAATGCTGGTACCCCAGACTGAGTACCACGAAAGTGCTGGCTCACTGTCTTGGCACAAGCAGTCACTGGGCCTGCCCTTCCTCTGCTCACAACCAAAAGCAGCTACACTAACGACACTGGAAAGAAACACACGAAGGTGAACCAGAGAAGGCTTCAAAACTCTGAAAAAGAACCAAAAGGGTGTGGGCCTAGGAGAGCTTTCAGCACCTGTCAAGACTCACCGGTGTCCAGCTTCATGGTGCCATGAGCTTGGGGTTAGGACCTGTGAGTCCACATCAGCGCTCCAACACACTGTGTGATCTTGCTCTCCGAGAGGCCGATTTCTCCCCTGTAACATAAGCACATACATATGAATATATACATATTACGTATTTTTTGAGACAGGGTCTTATGTAGTCCAAGCTGACCTCAAGCTCACTACGTAGCTGGGGATGACCTTGACCTTCTGATCCTCCTACCAGCACACCCAGCTTACGGGGTGCTGGGGACTCACCCAGGGCTCTCCACGTGATAGGCAAGCTTTTTCCAACAATAAAACTGAGCGCTGACACAGGAGCTGAGATCAGGACTCGTTTCTGTGGTGTAGACCAAAGGGGTTCCAGGGAAAAGTCTTTGAAGTCAAGGGACTGAGGACCAAAGTCCCTGTGGGATGCAGGAAGTGAGGGGAATCCTCTGCCTTCTGCTCCACCCTGACCTGTCCTGATGCCACGCAGCAAGGTGACCTGGGCCCTTGGGAAGGCGATGAATATGTTTTGTACGTAGACGCCAAGAGCATGAACCTTATGTGATCCCAGGAACTGGAATACGTTTGTAGCCTCACGTAGCCAATACAAACTGCCTGGTGACTCATTTGGTTCACTTTGGTTGCCCACCCTAGTGGCAACCAAAAGGTTTTCGTGGATTGTGTTTTGACAAACCGTGTAGCATGTAGTTTTTCGTCTAATGTTTTTATCCTGAAGCTCATGGGGCTAACTAGATACACCCAAATGACACCTTAGCAGAACCCCTCATAAATCTCACCTCTTTTTAGTGTATTTTTTGTTGCTTCTACTTTGTATATGTATACATATGTGTTTTCACATGTGTGTACTGCTGATATGTTGGTGAGTGTGTGTGTCTATGTATATGTATTCATGCAGAGGCCAGGGGTTGACATTGAGTGTCTTCCTTGGCCGCTCTCCACTTTATTTACTGGGGCAAGGCATCTCTCTGAACCCAGAGTTCATCTATTCCACTAATCCACCTAGCCAACCGGCCATGGGCTCCTCTGTCCCACCTCCCAGGAGTTGGGATTACAGACAGGCCATGATACCACCCAGTTTTTATGTAAGCGGTGGGATACTCACTCTTGCCTGACAAGCGCCCTATCCGCTGAGCCATCTCCCAGCCTGACTTCTGTGGTTTTTTTATCTTTTTTTGCGCTTCAACATCTGCTTGTCATGTAGCATGGACGCATGAGGATTGGCTAGGTCACTGCCTGGGTTATTTTTGAAAGGCAAGAAAAGTTGAATCCTTTTAGTGTGAAGCTCTGCTGCCAGACAGTTCCCAGCCACATGACACTGGAAGACTCCTGTTTCCTCATCTGAAAAATGGTAGCAGTCACTTATCTCACCTATGTGCTTCTCAAAGTTCACATGACAGACAGGAACACTGTGCTCGGCTTGCTGAGTTAGTTACACACACAAACACATATATACACACACACACATATATATACACACATATATACACACACATATACATACACACACATATATACACACACATATATACACACATATATATACACACACATATACATGTACATATACACACACACACATATATATATATACACACACACATATATATACACACATATATACACACACATATACATACACACACATATATACACACACATATATACACACATATATATACACACATATATACACACACATATACATGTACATACACACACACACATATATATATATACACACACACATATATATACACACATATATACACACACATATACATGCACATATATATACACACACACAAATATATATATATATATATATATATACACATCTATCTGGAAAATAAGCAGATAATCTGTGACCAAAATAAGTCTTGACTTCCATTCATCTAAAAGTTGCTGGGTTCTTTTCTTGCATCTAATTGAGTCAAGAGAAAAATGAGGGGCAAGATTCTTAGGGATCTGGCTTTTGTCTCTCAGGGCAAGAAAAATGCCTTGAGCGTATTAGTGAGTTTGTGGTTTTCTATGCTGAAAGACTGAAGTTCTAGCTGGAATTGTCATAACTTACATCCTTTAAGTCATTTTGATGCTGAGGTAGAACAAGTCGAACGGGGATGCATATTCTAAATATACACTACTTTATTTAATGAGCATCTTCATTAATAGTTACAGTTAATCATGTGACAGGCATTTTCAAAAGCAAGAGTAGGTGGATGGCATGCAAACCCTGTGGTTGCTTGGAGAAGAAAATTCGGAGTCCCAGATAAGTAAATGTAATTAGAGATTTCACATGCAATGGTTGGGGACTCTGCAAATTTCCCTTCCCCTGCAGCAGGAGGCCTTCGTCCTGGGGTGTAATATTTCAGAGGCTCGGTTCCTGGGAGCCTTTCCCCTGACTCTGCAAATGCCTCCCCAGCTGCCTTAAGGTGCAGGGCTTCATTTTAATCACAAAATGTGTTCCAGTGTCTGTAATAATCTGCAGCTGTTTGACGGTTGCGTGCAAGAAGTTTGAAGATTTCTCACTGTCCCCTGGAGCAGCTTCAGAACAAAAGCAACCGCTTCTCCACTGGCCAGGATCAGGGAAAGGCCACCCATCAGTGGAGTTCTAAACATTTCTTCAATTAAGTCCCAGACCTAGAGCTGGTGATGAATAAGAAAGAGAGGAAGGGAGGGGGCGGTGAGTTAGCAGAGTTGCTTTTTAAAAACTCTTTTTAAGATGACAAAGCTCTGCCCAGAGTAGCCTGCAGCCTTCTCTACAGGACACACCTGTAGGTGGGCGGCAACCCTTCTCGGATCCTCCTGTGTTAGCATGGGACGCTGAGTACTTAATTCACAAGTGGCAAACATAATCGGAGGGAGGCAAAGAGTGTCCAAAAAAGCAATGACTTAATATGTTTTTTTTTTAAAAAAAAAAAAAAAAGGTGATGTTAGTGACATCTCAGCTTTAAAGAGAATTTTTATTTTAAAACAAAACCCCATCACTGTGAGTCCAGGTGGTTTCCTTATGACTCTAAAACTCCATGTCTTCAAGGTGGTAGAGGAGCTCGTCCCCATGGACGGGTCACGGTGTCCTTGCCTAGCAAGCTGGGTCTACCCCAGCGAGCCTGGCTTGCCTTCAGGCCCACGTCCTTTCTTGCACAAGTACTTCAGCCAGTGCATTAGCTTGGGTTTTTGCGAGACTGTCACTGTCTCTGCTTTTCAGAGGATTTGGAATTAATCGCACAGCAGTTAAGTCACATTCTAAATATCCATAGCATAAATGTCAAACAATGCCATTTAGCTATGCTCTGGGGGGACTATTTGGGCAGGTTATGATTACGGATTCTCCACAAACACAAAAGGAAACATTGCCATGTGGCTGTCGTTGCAGTAAGCATCCAAACCATCCTGTGCTGCATTTAGTTCTGTAAGAGACAGGCTAGGAACAAAACGGCCAAGTCTTGTGCTGCTTAGCTGTCACCTACATGCATTTAAACTTTCTGCTTTCAGATGACACCTACTGATGCTCAAAGGGGGGAAAATGTTTATTCCACGGAACCAAGACGGCTTGGTTAGAGGTGACCTTTCAGACCAATGACACAAGGTCAATCAAGAGGGTTTGGTGCACGGGATGCTGTAGGTGACCTCTCCCCTTGTCCGAATCTAGGAACCTCCCCCAGGGATCCTGGGTTCTCATACTATAATCTCCACAGGCAGTAAGTGGGGAGTCTGACCTGGATAACTGTTCCAGGTTTCCCAAGGCAAGTGTTAGATTGCATCTCTGTCTTTTGCACTGAGCAACTTGGGGACACTCTGGTGTCTGCAGAGTCTCTCAGAGCTGGATGCTCGTCTGGTCCCCAGGCCTGAACTCAGGGCTGGAACACAGAAGAAACTGGAACAAATCTTCATTTCACAAAGCTCTCCCAAGAGCTAAGGGCCTTCCGCCAAGAAGGAAGTGACAACTTTAGATCCTTGCAAGGAAAAGAGCAAGGGGTGGGTGGGGAGGGGGAAGGGAGCTTTCCTCTTAATCTCCTAGCCTTCCCAAGATCTTAGGTCACAGAATCCTCCAGGGTGCTCTGATGTCTAGGAATCTCTCTGGACAGCTCCTACCTAAAGATGCCCTTGATAGTCTGAATAGTTGACCCAACCTGTACTGCTGACCTTTCTTTATCCTCTTCTCTAAGAACTCTGAGCTTCCTTTAGCTGGTGCTCTAGTCCCAGGAATTACTACTGGAACCTTGAGTGTGCATACCCCTCCTTCTCATTGAAAGAAACCCTTCCACATTCCTGGAATAGTGTCTAAGGGTGTCGTGTGTAAATGCGCGTGATCAAGAACAATGACAAAGCATTGAGAACGTCTTAGTTTTGAAAATGCAGCGAGCATCAGATCCATCTACTTAACTCTCCCCACAAAGGGTAAGGTTATGTACATCCGAACCTTTGTTGTCTGGGCAGGTCACTCCTCTGAGCTCAGCCTGATGACCATACTTCCAAGATTACCCACGAGAGGAACCAAGACACACACAGTTTCCAAACATGAGATTTCCTATTCAGGACTTCCCACCTCCTTCCTGTCCTACCCCATTCAGAGGAGCGAGGACAAATTCGCTTACTAAAATTGCCAAGCCAGAGCCTGCAGCGGGGCCAGGCTGAGCTGTTTCTGAAACTCACAGCAGCTGTGACTCATTCCTCCTACAGTCCGTTAACTTCCTACCCCTCTCACCAAACCAGCGACCTGTCTCACTCTGACTCCAATGAACCCACTTGTTCTCAAATTTGCTCAATAAACATAACATTCACCCCCAACCTGTCTTCATGCGTGGGATGCTCAGGGAAGACCAGGTAAGAACCGAGGGTCTACAGAATGATCAGGGATGGGGCCAGGGCTGCGTCCCTGGACTTTGGGGAGTGAGAAATAACTGCTAATAAGACAACAGCAAGGGTTAGGGCATGTGCCATCCTGCCCAGCTGAGTTAAGGGAATGCAATCATCCAACTGTTTGCAGGAAGTCGCTCGGCAATCGCAGGCTCACACAGCTCGGTGATTAGGAACCTAACCAACACTCTGGTGCCCTGGCTGAATGGGTAACAATGAAATAGCCTGGCTTCCTGCCAGACAACAAGACCTGCTTTCTCTAGGCCACCTTCCGGCCCTGTTGCCCAAGGCACAACAGGAAATGCAAAACTCCCATTTTCAGAGAAGTTGGAGGTCTTTCCTGGATGGTTCCAACTGCCAATAACCAAAAGAAAAAGTGCCGTGTGGGGGTAAGAGAAGACTGCAGCTCTGATCAAGAAAAAAATCCTGGAAGACAGCAAACCAAGAAACTCGTGTTTGCTGAAGTGACAGGACCAAGTAACGCTTAAAGCCAGTGCCAGCAGAGGCCAAGTTAAGGGGTGTATCAAGACGTGTAACCATTTCTCAACTCACATCTCAGATCCATCTCTACTTTGCTAGAGCCCCAGAGTCCAGGTGCTCCAAGAGTCCCCCCAATACTTTAGAAAGAGAAAGTACTCAATAGGTTTGTTCAATAGTATTATTATCACCTATTAGTTGCCTGGTATAAGTATGATTTATGCATGCGTGTTCCTAAGTATGTGCAGGTTGCTATTCCCATGAGCATGTGCAGAACTCAGAGGAGGACATGAGGCCTCCTCCTCCTCATTCCTCTCTGGCTTATTCTCTTGACACAGAATTCCTCACTGAACCTGGATCTTGTTGACTTTTTGGCTAGGCTGACACCACTGATCCTCTCTCTGGACTCCCCAGCACAGGGGTTACAGGTGCACACAACCATGCCTGTCTATTTTATGTGGGTACTGGGAATCTGACCCCAGGTCTCTATGCTTGGGCCACAAGTGCTCTTACACACTCAGCCACTTCCTAGACTCCTGATCACCATCATCTGTTGAGTGCCTACCACTTTTCAGGCACTAAAATACGGAGCGTTGAAATACTAGAATTCTCCCTATACATCCTCGGAATTCACTCAAGTCCCCTCTCAGATCCCCAAATGTAGTAATAAGAGCGGCAGTTTCTTTTTATTTAACCAATGACCTTCCTCCATCACCCAAACCCAGGGATGCCCGAGAGCTTCATATTAAATGCCATATTGTTTGCATATAACACACACTTTCTTCCCTGCACTTGAATCATGTCTTGATTACCTTCAACGCGAACTACAACATAAGGGTGGGCTGTAACTCAGTGACAGAGCACTTGAGACCGTTGTGAGGGAACTGTGTAGGAAGTAATGACAGGCTCAGTAGAGATGCAGCCCGCACAGGCCTAACTGCATGCTACATAGCAGCAACAACATGCATACCCTTCTTTAGAACATTTTCCAACTCCCAGATGGTAAGGTTTGAAGATGTGAGGCCTGTGGGTATGAAGGACTAGCTATCTATTTGGCTTGGATAACAACCCAATAAAATTAATCCCTAAATATATTAATGAAAACTTCAGAAGCAAGCAGGTATTTAACATGAGACCAAATTAAAAGCACAATTCACTTTCCAAGTTGGGGGTTTTATTTTTAATGCCTTTGCTTTACAACTTAGATTAGTCTGAGCAATAGCCTTTTGCTGTCAACAATCTTGATGCCTACTTGCATCCCAGCAAAAGGTTCGCCAACAAGCTACTCAAAGCCTCCCTTTAACCTCAGCAGGTTTGGGTTTGAACTCAAGGTCTCCCCCCCCAACCTGCATGTCCTCTGGGGGTTCTCTGCCCCCAGGACCTTCAGGTTTGCCTCCTTCTACTTCCTACTCACACACCCCAACAAGCATGGTAGTTAACCATTTCCACTTCGCGATACAACCCAAACAGAGAGGTGATTAGTTACGTCCTTTGCTGACACTAGGCGGGGGAGAGGGGGCACCGCCATTGTGAGCTCATTTTAAAGATAAAAAGACAGAGGTGCAAAGGTAAATACTGTCCCCAAGGTTACACAGCAAAGCAAAGGTCAATCTCAAATTTGATTTTAAGCTCAAAGATTCTTAAATCCTGCGCCTTTGATTCAGTAGCCCCTGCCCTAGCCTGAACCTTATCCTTTCTGCTCAGTCTTCACTCTTCTTTTTTGTGCTTTTTTAAAAAAATCTGTATTATAGTTCTAAAGTCAAATATAAAGACAATATACAGACATAAAGTCTGTCTCTTTTAATCGTCATTTGATGAGTCTAGACAAATGTATATGCTTAGTAACAGCATGTATAGACCTTTCTGTTATCCCAAAGAGTTCTTGCTGGCCATTTAACATTAGTCTGCTCCCTGGTTCCTGACCTCAGCCATCAATAGTCAGATTTTTCTTCCTACATGTTTTACTTTTAAACATGAAGAATGTTGGGCCTGAAGAGATGGTGGTTCAGTAGTTAAGAAGACCCCTTGCTACTCTTGCAGAGGATCTGGTTGGCTTCCCAGCATCCACATGAGGACTCATGACTGTATGTAACCCCTGTTCCAAGGACTCCAGTGTCTTCCTCTAGTCTACGCAGGCACCAGACACACATGTGGTGCACTTACGTGTGTGCAAGAAAAACATCTGTGCTCATAAAAATCTTTCCTTTCCATTTCTTTATTTCTTTCCTCCTTTCTCTCTTTTAAAGGCAGAATCTCACCGTGTAGCCCTGGCTAGCCTGCCCTATGTACAACAGGCTGATCTTGCACTCACAAAGATCCAACTCAACTCCTTCAGCCTCCCAAGTGCTAGGATTAAAGGTATTTGCTACTGATCCTGGCTCAGAATAAAAAATAAAACTTGAAGGACATAGCATAGATAGACTCAAACTGTATAATCTTTTGCTTCTGTATGATTTCACACAGCATAAATGTCTTTATTCCATTCAGGTTGTTCTGAGTAGCAATAGTTCCGTCCCCTTTGTCACTGAATTGTATGTATACTTTTGCACAGATATGTCCCTTTTTGAGGATATTTTGAATGATAGACATTAGACTGATTTCCAGTTAGGAGTTGCTGTGACTAAAGTTGCTAGCAAGGTTCATATAGAGGTTTTAATATGAATGCATGTTCATTCTCTTGAGCAAATACACAAGACTGGAATATAAGTCATAAAGAAAAACTACATAGGCTTGACATTACAGGAATCTGTCAAACTGGGGACCGGGGCGATAACTCAGTTGGTAAAGGACTTTGCGTACAGTCGTGAGACTATGAATTTGATCCCCAGTATCCATGCAAAAGCCCCATGTGTGGAATGCATGTCTATAACTTCAGTGCTGGGGGAGGGGCATAGAGACAAGTGGATCCCTGGAGCTACCTGGCCTGCCAGCGAGAGACTGTCCCAAAGCGGTACAGTGGAGAGAAACTGAGAAAGACCCTCAAATGTTGATATTTGACCTCCATAGGCATACGCATGGGCAGAGGAAAGAGACACCAACTAGATTGTTCGGAAATTTTTAAAAAGAAGAGAAAAATAATCTGTGAGCCCATCTTCCAAGTGGCTACATAATTTTGTATCCAAACCTGCAGCGAAGGAGTCCCAGATTCTCTGCACCAACCATGGGCATGGCTACTCTAATTCTGGCCACGCTGAGATACACCAAGTGCCACCTCCTCACAGTTACAATGTGTGACTAAGGCTGTTGGCCCTCCGGGTCCTGTGCACTTTTGCTATTTCTTTTCCTTAGATAAGCGTCTTGGGCTCCCTTCTAAGCAGGTAGTTTATTTACTGTTTCCTGGTGTGGGAAACTGTACGATCTGCACAGGTTCCTCTATCTGCTGTGCTAGGCAAGCGTCTCCTCCAAACCCACTGCTTGGCTTTTCATTTCCTTAGTGGCACAGTTGAAGAGCGGTTTTTAAACTGTGACCCCTGTGACTGACTGATTTCCTACGTGTGTCCTGACTCTTCAGTTTTACCTAAGAAACCCTTGCCTAGGCTAAAGGCACAAAATCTTTGTTCTCCATGTTCTCTGTGAATCTTTTTGCAGTTTTGCCTCTTGTTTTTTAAGATCTATGTTCTATTTTATGTTAACTTAAATATGGTTCAAAGTAAGGCTGATGTCTGGCTGGGGATGTCCAGTGGCTTCAGCACTATTCACTGAAACAGCCATCCCTTCCTGCATGGAACTATGCTGGTAATTATCCCAAAGTCAGATAGAATATGCATGGGGCATTTCGGGTCTCTATTCTGCTTCGTTGCTTTAATCTATATTTATACCAGCAAGTTCCTGTCTTGAATACTATAGATTTAAAGTGTTTTGAACAGGTGCTACAAGTTGTCTGATTTTACTCTTTCTATTCTAAAACATTTGGGCTATATTACTTTAGATGCTATATTATATTGCTTTTGACATGTGCGGTAAAATTAACTTGCTGAATCTGACAAGAAGCTTTCTGGAATTGTAACTGCGATATGTTGACTATAATGATCATTTTTGAGGGAATCAACATCTTACAATATTGAATTTTCTGTTCCATGAACACAATTAAATTTTATCTGAACTCAGGAAATGAAAAACAAGCTACCTACTTAGAAATGAGCCCAAGATTTGAAAAGATATTTAACTACAGAAGACAATACATTCATCATAAATTTAGTTATGTTTTATAGTTTTCTATGTGCAAATCTTGCCATTTAAATTAAATTTATCCCTATATTTCAGATAGTTTTAAAATTAGGTTTTCTT